>NW_027136053.1:300000-465800 GCF_039906515.1 Pseudorca crassidens | reverse complement strand
AGTGGAAGTGCCCTAGGCTCTGTTGCTTTGTTTTTTAGATGTTTCAGGAAACACCATACACTTCTCCCGAGTGTCTGTTGGCAATTTACATCCCGCCCATCAGCATAACAAGGCTCCCAGTTCTCCATGGCCTGTCCTGCCTTTCTGGATTTTACACGTTTCTCAGATGGCCCTTTTGACCGGGGGGAAGTGAGACTTCATTGTAGTGCAGATTTCATTTGTAAGTTTGCTTGGTTGGCTAAAAAGGGCGTATGCGTTTTTTCCTGAATGTATTCAGGAAAAAACGCATACGCCCTTTTTGGCCAAGTGCATCATTGTGGACGTTCTGCCTCTTTTCCTATGCTTTCAATGCAATTCCAGTCTACCTCCTGAAATCAGTTTCCTGCAATTCTGCCCCGCTTTCAAGTCCTCTTGGCAGCCTTACTTCAGTATATTTTTGGACGATAGCTGTCATTTATAACTCTGCAGGTTTGTGAATTACACTGCCCTTGAGCTCCTTTCTTCAACTCGCTTTCTTGTGACCTGGCCGCAACACCGCAGGATGGCTTCAGGCCCTAATCTGGTTCCGGCACGGCACGCTGAGCCTTTGGTTAATTCCTCTTCCTGGTGGGAAATGAGAGTAAAATTTGCCCGTCCAGAAACCTCCAGTTGGTCTCTCATTGGTTCTCGCTATTCCTGTTCATCTTCAGCAGAAATTTCAAACTGGGCCAAACAGGAGGTTAAAGGGACTGACTCTCCAAGTCGGGAGAGTGTTAGTAAAGCGTCTGGAATGTTGCACCCGAGTACCAGGGTACGAAAACTGAGACATATTTGAACACGTCTCCCGATCACATGGTTGATCATACTCTAGGTTCCACATGCATGTTTTAGCTGAAGGAAGAATACCTTAAAACTGGGTAGTTGAAACCCGTGGAATGGGTACCATGCAATATGACTTCAAAGGGTCTTCATTTGCTCACCGAACCTCTCCAATCCTATCACTGCTGCGTTTATGCCCCTGTACACACGCTTGATTCTCTTTCGGAGACATAGCAATCCCTAGGTTTTAAGATACTTACTAGTCAGGTACATTCTTAGGCGTTTAATATGCGGTGTTGTGTCCATTTCGTTGAGCAAGGAGTAGCTCTTGTCTATTCCATATTTGGCTTAAGGAACTTTATCTGTGCTCATTTCAATGTCTGGTTTTATGCAGCACCCCAACTCACCTTTACCCTTAAGCAAGCATAAGTTGCTTTTCTAAATTTGAGACCCTGTTCTGTTCTGTAATTCAGTTCCTGTGTAGCCAAGTTTACATTCCGTGTATTAGTGATATCTTATGATGTTTCTTTTTCTGTGTGACTTATTTCAGTTAGAATCATCATACCTGAATCCACTCATTGTGCTACTAAGGGCCTGATGACATAGACTTCATTGCTGAGTGATATTACTTTGTAAGTAAATACCACAACTTCTTTATCCATTTTTCACTTTATGCGATGTTGAACTTGTACTGTAAACGAGGTTCTTGTAAACAGAGGCGTCCCAAACTTTGGGGTGGCTGTGTCTTTTTGATTTTAATTTCCCTAAGCTATAGGACCATAAGTGGAAGTGCCCTAGGCTCTGTTGCTTTGTTTTTTAGATGTTTCAGGAAACACCATACACTTCTCCCGAGTGTCTGTTGGCAATTTACATCCCGCCCATCAGCATAACAAGGCTCCCAGTTCTCCATGGCCTGTCCTGCCTTTCTGGATTTTACACTTTTTTCAGATGGCCCTTTTGACCGGGGGGAAGTGAGACTTCATTGTAGTGCAGATTTCCTTTGCAAGCTTGCTTGGTTGGCCAAAAAGGGCGTATGCGTTTTTTCCTGAATATATTCAGGAAAAAATGCATACGCCCTTTTTGGCCAAGTGCATCATTGTGGATGTTCTGCCTCTTTTCCTATGCTTTCAATGCAATTCCAGTCTACCTCCTGAAATCGGTTTCCTGCAATTCTGCCCCGCTTTCAAGTCCTCTTGGCAGCCTTACTTCAGTATATTTTTGGACGATAGCTGTCATTTATAACTCTGCAGGTTTGTGAATTACAGTGCCCCTGAGCTCCTTTCTTCAACTCGCTTTCTTTTGAGCTGGCCGCAACACCGCAGGATGGCTTCAGGCCCTAATATGGTTCCGGCACGGCACGCTGAGCCTTTGGTTATTCCCTCTTCCTGGTGAGAAATGAGAGTTAAATTTGCCCGTCCAGACACCTCCAGCTAGTCTCTCATTGGTTCTCCCTATTCCTGTTCATCTTCCGCAGAAATTGCAAACTGGGCCAAACAGGAGGTTAAAGGCGCTGACTCTCCAAGTGGGGAGAGTGTTAGTAAAGCGTCTGGAATGTTGCACCCGAGTACCAGGGTACGAAAACTGAGACATATTTGAACACGTCTCCCGTTCACACGGTTGATCCTACTCTGGGTTCCACATGCATGTTTTAGCTGAAGGAAGAATACCTTAAACCTGGAGAGTTGAGACCCGTGTAATGGGTACCATGCAATATGACTTCAAAGGGTCTTCATTTGCTCGCCGAACCTCTCCAATCCTATCACTGCTGCGTTTATGCCCCTGTACACATGCTTGATTCTCTTTTGGAGAGATAGCAATCCATAGGTTTTAAGATACTTACTAGTCAGGTACATTCTTAGGCGTTTAATATGCGGTGTTGAGTCCATTTCGTTGAGCAAGGAGTAGCTCTTGTCTATTCCATATTTGGCTTAAGGAACTTTATCTGTGCTCACTTCATTGTCTGGTTTTATGCAGCACCCCAACTCACCTTTCCCCTTAAGCAAGCATAAGTTGGTTTTCTAAATTTGAGACCCTGTTCTGTTTTGGAATTCAGTTCCTGTGTAGCCAAGTTTACATTCCGTGTATTAGTGATATCTTATGATGTTTCTTTTTCTGTGTGACTTATTTCAGTTAGAATCATCGTACCTGAATCCACTCATTATGCTACTATGGGCCTGATGACACAGATTTCATTGCTGAGTGATACTGCATTGTACGTAAGTACCACAAGTCCTTTATCCATTTTTCACTTTCTGTGATATTGAACTTGTACGGTAAACGAGGTTCTTGTAAACAGAGGCGTCCCAAACTTTGGGGTGGCTGTGTCTTTTTGATTTTAATTTCCCTAAGCTATAGGACCATAAGTGGAAGTGCCCTAGGCTCTGTTGCTTTGTGTTTTAGATGTTTCAGGAAACACCATACACTTCTCCCGAGTGTCTGTTGGCAATTTACATCCCGCCCATCAGCATAACAAGGCTCCCAGTTCTCCATGGCCTGTCCTGCCTTTCTGGATTTTACACTTTTTTCAGATGGCCCTTTTGACCGGGGGGAAGTGAGACTTCATTGTAGTGCAGATTTCCTTTGCAAGCTTGTTTGGTTGGCCAAAAAGGGCGTATGCGTTTTTTCCTGAATATATTCAGGAAAAAACGCATACGCCCTTTTTGGCCAAGTGCATCATTGTGGACGTTCTGCCTCTTTTCCTATGCTTTCAATGCAATTCCAGTCTACCTCCTGAAATCGGTTTCCTGCAATTCTGCCCCGCTTTCAAGTCCTCTTGGCAGCCTTACTTCAGTATATTTTTGGACGATAGCTGTCATTTATAACTCTGCAGGTTTGTGAATTACAGTGCCCCTGAGCTCCTTTCTTCAACTCGCTTTCTTGTGACCTGGCCGCAACACCGCAGGATGGCTTCAGGCCCTAATATGGTTCCGGCATGGCACCCTGAGCCTTTGGTTATTCCCTCTTCCTGGTGAGAAATGAGAGTTAAATTTGCCCATCCAGACACCTCCAGCTAGTCTCTCATTGGTTCTCCCTATTCCTGTTCATCTTCCGCAGAAATTGCAAACTGGGCCAAACAGGAGTTTAAAGGCGCTGAGTCTCCAAGTGGGGAGAGTGTTAGTAAAGCGTCTGGAATGTTGCACCCGAGTACCAGGGCAGGAAAACTGAGACATATTTGAACACGTCTCCCGTTCACACGGTTGATCCTACTCTGGGTTCCACATGCATGTTTTAGCTGAAGGAAGAATTCCTTAAACCTGGAGAGTTGAGACCCGTGTAATGGGTACCATGCAATATGACTTCAAAGGGTCTTCATTTGCTCACCGAACCTCTCCAATCCTATCACTGCTGCGTTTATGCCCCTGTACACACGCTTGATTCTCTTTTGGAGACATAGCAATCCATATGTTTTAAGATACTTACTAGTCAGGTACATTCTTAGGCGTTTAATATGCGGTGTTGAGTCCATTTCGTTGAGCAAGGAGTAGCTCTTGTCTATTCCATATTTGGCTTAAGGAACTTTATCTGTGCTCATTTCAATGTCTGGTTTTATGCAGCACCAAAACTCACCTTTCCCCTTAAGCAAGCATAAGTTGGTTTTCTAAATTTGAGACCCTGTTCTGTTCTGTAATTCAGTTCCTGTGTAGCCAAGTTTACATTCCGTGTATTAGTGATATTTTATGATGTTTCTTTTTCTGTGTGACTTATTTCAGTTAGAATCATCATACCTGAATCCACTCATTGTGCTGCTAAGGGCCTGATGACATAGATTTCATTGCTGAGTGATATTGCTTTGTAAGTAAATACCACAATTTCTTTATCCATTTTTCACTTTCTGCGATGTTGAACTTGTACTGTAAACGAGGTTCTTGTAAACAGAGGCGTCCCAAACTTTGGGGTGGCTGTGTCTTTTTGATTTTAATTTCCCTAAGCTATAGGACCATAAGTGGAAGTGCCCTAGGCTCTGTTGCTTTGTTTTTTAGATGTTTCAGGAAACACCATACACTTCTCCCGAGTGTCTGTTGGCAATTTACATCCCGCCCATCAGCATAACAAGGCTCCCAGTTCTCCATGGCCTGTCCTGCCTTTCTGGATTTTACACGTTTCTCAGATGGCCCTTTTGACCGGGGGGAAGTGAGACTTCATTGTAGTGTAGATTTCATTTGTAAGTTTGCTTGGTTGGCTAAAAAGGGCGTATGCGTTTTTTCCTGAATGTATTCAGGAAAAAACGCATACGCCCTTTTTGGCCAAGTGCATCATTGTGGACGTTCTGCCTCTTTTCCTATGCTTTCAATGCAATTCCAGTCTACCTCCTGAAATCAGTTTCCTGCAATTCTGCCCCGCTTTCAAGTCCTCTTGGCAGCCTTACTTCAGTATATTTTTGGACGATAGCTGTCATTTATAACTCTGCAGGTTTGTGAATTACACTGCCCTTGAGCTCCTTTCTTCAACTCGCTTTCTTGTGACCTGGCCGCAACACCGCAGGATGGCTTCAGGCCCTAATCTGGTTCCGGCACGGCACGCTGAGCCTTTGGTTAATTCCTCTTCCTGGTGGGAAATGAGAGTAAAATTTGCCCGTCCAGAAACCTCCAGTTGGTCTCTCATTGGTTCTCGCTATTCCTGTTCATCTTCAGCAGAAATTTCAAACTGGGCCAAACAGGAGGTTAAAGGGACTGACTCTCCAAGTCGGGAGAGTGTTAGTAAAGCGTCTGGAATGTTGCACCCGAGTACCAGGGTACGAAAACTGAGACATATTTGAACACGTCTCCCGATCACATGGTTGATCATACTCTAGGTTCCACATGCATGTTTTAGCTGAAGGAAGAATACCTTAAAACTGGGTAGTTGAAACCCGTGGAATGGGTACCATGCAATATGACTTCAAAGGGTCTTCATTTGCTCACCGAACCTCTCCAATCCTATCACTGCTGCGTTTATGCCCCTGTACACACGCTTGATTCTCTTTCGGAGACATAGCAATCCCTAGGTTTTAAGATACTTACTAGTCAGGTACATTCTTAGGCGTTTAATATGCGGTGTTGAGTCCATTTCGTTGAGCAAGGAGTAGCTCTTGTCTATTCCATATTTGGCTTAAGGAACTTTATCTGTGCTCATTTCAATGTCTGGTTTTATGCAGCACCCCAACTCACCTTTACCCTTAAGCAAGCATAAGTTGCTTTTCTAAATTTGAGACCCTGTTCTGTTCTGTAATTCAGTTCCTGTGTAGCCAAGTTTACATTCCGTGTATTAGTGATATCTTATGATGTTTCTTTTTCTGTGTGACTTATTTCAGTTAGAATCATCATACCTGAATCCACTCATTGTGCTACTAAGGGCCTGATGACATAGACTTCATTGCTGAGTGATATTACTTTGTAAGTAAATACCACAACTTCTTTATCCATTTTTCACTTTATGCAATGTTGAACTTGTACTGTAAACGAGGTTCTTGTAAACAGAGGCGTCCCAAACTTTGGGGTGGCTGTGTCTTTTTGATTTTAATTTCCCTAAGCTATAGGACCATAAGTGGAAGTGCCCTAGGCTCTGTTGCTTTGTTTTTTAGATGTTTCAGGAAACACCATACACTTCTCCCGAGTGTCTGTTGGCAATTTACATCCCGCCCATCAGCATAACAAGGCTCCCAGTTCTCCATGGCCTGTCCTGCCTTTCTGGATTTTACACTTTTTTCAGATGGCCCTTTTGACCGGGGGGAAGTGAGACTTCATTGTAGTGCAGATTTCCTTTGCAAGCTTGCTTGGTTGGCCAAAAAGGGCGTATGCGTTTTTTCCTGAATATATTCAGGAAAAAATGCATACGCCCTTTTTGGCCAAGTGCATCATTGTGGATGTTCTGCCTCTTTTCCTATGCTTTCAATGCAATTCCAGTCTACCTCCTGAAATCGGTTTCCTGCAATTCTGCCCCGCTTTCAAGTCCTCTTGGCAGCCTTACTTCAGTATATTTTTGGACGATAGCTGTCATTTATAACTCTGCAGGTTTGTGAATTACAGTGCCCCTGAGCTCCTTTCTTCAACTCGCTTTCTTTTGAGCTGGCCGCAACACCGCAGGATGGCTTCAGGCCCTAATATGGTTCCGGCACGGCACGCTGAGCCTTTGGTTATTCCCTCTTCCTGGTGAGAAATGAGAGTTAAATTTGCCCGTCCAGACACCTCCAGCTAGTCTCTCATTGGTTCTCCCTATTCCTGTTCATCTTCCGCAGAAATTGCAAACTGGGCCAAACAGGAGGTTAAAGGCGCTGACTCTCCAAGTGGGGAGAGTGTTAGTAAAGCGTCTGGAATGTTGCACCCGAGTACCAGGGTACGAAAACTGAGACATATTTGAACACGTCTCCCGTTCACACGGTTGATCCTACTCTGGGTTCCACATGCATGTTTTAGCTGAAGGAAGAATACCTTAAACCTGGAGAGTTGAGACCCGTGTAATGGGTACCATGCAATATGACTTCAAAGGGTCTTCATTTGCTCGCCGAACCTCTCCAATCCTATCACTGCTGCGTTTATGCCCCTGTACACATGCTTGATTCTCTTTTGGAGAGATAGCAATCCATTGGTTTTAAGATACTTACTAGTCAGGTACATTCTTAGGCGTTTAATATGCGGTGTTGAGTCCATTTCGTTGAGCAAGGAGTAGCTCTTGTCTATTCCATATTTGGCTTAAGGAACTTTATCTGTGCTCACTTCATTGTCTGGTTTTATGCAGCACCCCAACTCACCTTTCCCCTTAAGCAAGCATAAGTTGGTTTTCTAAATTTGAGACCCTGTTCTGTTTTGGAATTCAGTTCCTGTGTAGCCAAGTTTACATTCCGTGTATTAGTGATATCTTATGATGTTTCTTTTTCTGTGTGACTTATTTCAGTTAGAATCATCGTACCTGAATCCACTCATTATGCTACTATGGGCCTGATGACACAGATTTCATTGCTGAGTGATACTGCATTGTACGTAAGTACCACAAGTCCTTTATCCATTTTTCACTTTCTGTGATATTGAACTTGTACGGTAAACGAGGTTCTTGTAAACAGAGGCGTCCCAAACTTTGGGGTGGCTGTGTCTTTTTGATTTTAATTTCCCCAAGCTATAGGACCATAAGTGGAAGTGCCCTAGGCTCTGTTGCTTTGTTTTTTAGATGTTTCAGGAAACACCATACACTTCTCCCGAGTGTCTGTTGGCAATTTACATCCCGCCCATCAGCATAACAAGGCTCCCAGTTCTCCATGGCCTGTCCTGCCTTTCTGGATTTTACACTTTTTTCAGATGGCCCTTTTGACCGGGGGGAAGTGAGACTTCATTGTAGTGCAGATTTCCTTTGCAAGCTTGCTTGGTTGGCCAAAAAGGGCGTATGCGTTTTTTCCTGAATATATTCAGGAAAAATCGCATACGCCAAGTGCATCATTTTGGACGTTCTGCCTCTTTTCCTATGCTTTCAATGCAATTCCAGTCTACCTCCTGAAATCGGTTTCCTGCAATTCTGCCCCGCTTTCAAGTCCTCTTGGCAGCCTTACTTCAGTATATTTTTGGACGATAGCTGTCATTTATAACTCTGCAGGTTTGTGAATTACAGTGCCCCTGAGCTCCTTTCTTCAACTCGCTTTCTTGTGACCTGGTCGCAACACTGCAGTATGGCTTCAGGCCCTAATATGGTTCCGGCACGGCACCCTGAGCCTTTGGTTATTCCCTCTTCCTGGTGAGAAATGAGAGTTAAATTTGCCCATCCAGACACCTCCAGCTAGTCTCTCATTGGTTCTCCCTATTCCTGTCCATCTTCCGCAGAAATTGCAAACTGGGCCAAACAGGAGTTTAAAGGCGCTGAGTCTCCAAGTGGGGAGAGTGTTAGTAAAGCGTCTGGAATGTTGCACCCGAGTACCAGGGCAGGAAAACTGAGACATATTTGAACACGTCTCCCGTTCACACGGTTGATCCTACTCTGGGTTCCACATGCATGTTTTAGCTGAAGGAAGAATACCTTAAACCTGGAGAGTTGAGACCCGTGTAATGGGTACCATGAAATATGACTTCAAAGGGTCTTCATTTGCTCGCCGAACCTCTCCAATCCTATCACTGCTGCGTTTATGCCCCTGTACACATGCTTGATTCTCTTTTGGAGAGATAGCAATCCATAGGTTTTAAGATACTTACTAGTCAGGTACATTCTTAGGCGTTTAATATTTGGTGTTGAGTCCATTTCGTTGAGCAAGGAGTAGCTCTTGTCTATTCCATATTTGGCTTAAGGAACTTTATCTGTGCTCACTTCAATGTCTGGTTTTATGCAGCACCCCAACTCACCTTTCCCCTTAAGCAAGCATAAGTTGGTTTTCTAAATTTGAGACCCTGTTCTGTTTTGGAATTCAGTTCCTGTGTAGCCAAGTTTACATTCCGTGTATTAGTGATATCTTATGATGTTTCTTTTTCTGTGTGACTTATTTCAGTTAGAATCATCGTACCTGAATCCACTCATTATGCTGCTATGGGCCTGATGACATAGATTTCATTGCTGAGTGATACTGCATTGTACGTAAGTACCACAAGTCCTTTATCCATTTTTCACTTTCTGTGATATTGAACTTGTACGGTAAACGAGGTTCTTGTAAACAGAGGTGTCCCAAACTTTGGGGTGGCTGTGTCTTTTTGATTTTAATTTCCCTAAGCTATAGGACCATAAGTGGAAGTGCCCTAGGCTCTGTTGCTTTGTTTTTTAGATGTTTCAGGAAACACCATACACTTCTCCCGAGTGTCTGTTGGCAATTTACATCCCGCCCATCAGCATAACAAGGCTCCCAGTTCTCCATGGCCTGTCCTGCCTTTCTGGATTTTACACGTTTCTCAGATGGCCGTTTTGACCGGGGGGAAGTGAGACTTCATTGTAGTGCAGATTTCATTTGCAAGTTTGCTTGGTTGGCTAAAAAGGGCGTATGCGTTTTTTCCTGAATGTATTCAGGAAAAAACGCATACGCCCTTTTTGGCCAAGTGCATCATTGTGGACGTTCTGCCTCTTTTCCTATGCTTTCAATGCAATTCCAGTCTACCTCCTGAAATCAGTTTCCTGCAATTCTGCCCCGCTTTCAAGTCCTCTTGGCAGCCTTACTTCAGTATATTTTTGGACGATAGCTGTCATTTATAACTCTGCAGGTTTGTGAATTACACTGCCCTTGAGCTCCTTTCTTCAACTCGCTTTCTTGTGACCTGGCCGCAACACCGCAGGATGGCTTCAGGCCCTAATCTGGTTCCGGCACGGCACGCTGAGCCTTTGGTTAATTCCTCTTCCTGGTGGGAAATGAGAGTAAAATTTGCCCGTCCAGAAACCTCCAGTTGGTCTCTCATTGGTTCTCGCTATTCCTGTTCATCTTCAGCAGAAATTTCAAACTGGGCCAAACAGGAGGTTAAAGGGACTGACTCTCCAAGTCGGGAGAGTGTTAGTAAAGCGTCTGGAATGTTGCACCCGAGTACCAGGGTACAAAAACTGAGACATATTTGAACACGTCTCCCGATCACATGGTTGATCATACTCTAGGTTCCACATGCATGTTTTAGCTGAAGGAAGAATACCTTAAAACTGGGTAGTTGAAACCCGTGGAATGGGTACCATGCAATATGACTTCAAAGGGTCTTCATTTGCTCACCGAACCTCTCCAATCCTATCACTGCTGCGTTTATGCCCCTGTACACACGCTTGATTCTCTTTCGGAGACATAGCAATCCCTAGGTTTTAAGATACTTACTAGTCAGGTACATTCTTAGGCGTTTAATATGCGGTGTTGAGTCCATTTCGTTGAGCAAGGAGTAGCTCTTGTCTATTCCATATTTGGCTTAAGGAACTTTATCTGTGCTCATTTCAATGTCTGGTTTTATGCAGCACCCCAACTCACCTTTACCCTTAAGCAAGCATAAGTTGCTTTTCTAAATTTGAGACCCTGTTCTGTTCTGTAATTCAGTTCCTGTGTAGCCAAGTTTACATTCCGTGTATTACTGATATCTTATGATGTTTCTTTTTCTGTGTGACTTATTTCAGTTAGAATCATCATACCTGAATCCACTCATTGTGCTATTAAGGGCCTGATGACATAGACTTCATTGCTGAGTGATATTACTTTGTAAGTAAATACCACAACTTCTTTATCCATTTTTCACTTTATGCGATGTTGAACTTGTACTGTAAACGAGGTTCTTGTAAACAGAGGTGTCCCAAACTTTGGGGTGGCTGTGTCTTTTTGATTTTAATTTCCCTAAGCTATAGGACCATAAGTGGAAGTGCCCTAGGCTCTGTTGCTTTGTTTTTTAGATGTTTCAGGAAACACCATACACTTCTCCCGAGTGTCTGTTGGCAATTTACATCCCGCCCATCAGCATAACAAGGCTCCCAGTTCTCCATGGCCTGTCCTGCCTTTCTGGATTTTACACTTTTTTCAGATGGCCCTTTTGACCGGGGGGAAGTGAGACTTCATTGTAGTGCAGATTTCCTTTGCAAGCTTGCTTGGTTGGCCAAAAAGGGCGTATGCGTTTTTTCTGAATATATTCAGGAAAAAATGCATACGCCCTTTTTGGCCAAGTGCATCATTGTGGATGTTCTGCCTCTTTTCCTATGCTTTCAATGCAATTCCAGTCTACCTCCTGAAATCGGTTTCCTGCAATTCTGCCCCGCTTTCAAGTCCTCTTGGCAGCCTTACTTCAGTATATTTTTGGACGATAGCTGTCATTTATAACTCTGCAGGTTTGTGAATTACAGTGCCCCTGAGCTCCTTTCTTCAACTCGCTTTCTTTTGAGCTGGCCGCAACACCGCAGGATGGCTTCAGGCCCTAATATGGTTCCGGCACGGCACGCTGAGCCTTTGGTTATTCCCTCTTCCTGGTGAGAAATGAGAGTTAAATTTGCCCGTCCAGACACCTCCAGCTAGTCTCTCATTGGTTCTCCCTATTCCTGTTCATCTTCCGCAGAAATTGCAAACTGGGCCAAACAGGAGGTTAAAGGCGCTGACTCTCCAAGTGGGGAGAGTGTTAGTAAAGCGTCTGGAATGTTGCACCCGAGTACCAGGGTACGAAAACTGAGACATATTTGAACACGTCTCCCGTTCACACGGTTGATCCTACTCTGGGTTCCACATGTATGTTTTAGCTGAAGGAAGAATACCTTAAACCTGGAGAGTTGAGACCCGTGTAATGGGTACCATGCAATATGACTTCAAAGGGTCTTCATTTGCTCGCCGAACCTCTCCAATCCTATCACTGCTGCGTTTATGCCCCTGTACACATGCTTGATTCTCTTTTGGAGAGATAGCAATCCATAGGTTTTAAGATACTTACTAGTCAGGTACATTCTTAGGCGTTTAATATGCGGTGTTGAGTCCATTTCGTTGAGCAAGGAGTAGCTCTTGTCTATTCCATATTTGGCTTAAGGAACTTTATCTGTGCTCACTTCATTGTCTGGTTTTATGCAGCACCCCAACTCACCTTTCCCCTTAAGCAAGCATAAGTTGGTTTTCTAAATTTGAGACCCTGTTCTGTTTTGGAATTCAGTTCCTGTGTAGCCAAGTTTACATTCCGTGTATTAGTGATATCTTATGATGTTTCTTTTTCTGTGTGACTTATTTCAGTTAGAATCATCGTACCTGAATCCACTCATTATGCTGCTATGGGCCTGATGACACAGATTTCATTGCTGAGTGATACTGCATTGTACGTAAGTACCACAAGTCCTTTATCCATTTTTCACTTTCTGTGATATTGAACTTGTACGGTAAACGAGGTTCTTGTAAACAGAGGCGTCCCAAACTTTGGGGTGGCTGTGTCTTTTTGATTTTAATTTCCCTAAGCTATAGGACCATAAGTGGAAGTGCCCTAGGCTCTGTTGCTTTGTTTTTTAGATGTTTCAGGAAACACCATACACTTCTCCCGAGTGTCTGTTGGCAATTTACATCCCGCCCATCAGCATAACAAGGCTCCCAGTTCTCCATGGCCTGTCCTGCCTTTCTGGATTTTACACTTTTTTCAGATGGCCCTTTTGACCGGGGGGAAGTGAGACTTCATTGTAGTGCAGATTTCCTTTGCAAGCTTGTTTGGTTGGCCAAAAAGGGCGTATGCGTTTTTTCCTGAATATATTCAGGAAAAAACGCATACGCCCTTTTTGGCCAAGTGCATCATTGTGGACGTTCTGCCTCTTTTCCTATGCTTTCAATGCAATTCCAGTCTACCTCCTGAAATCGGTTTCCTGCAATTCTGCCCCGCTTTCAAGTCCTCTTGGCAGCCTTACTTCAGTATATTTTTGGACGATAGCTGTCATTTATAACTCTGCAGGTTTGTGAATTACAGTGCCCCTGAGCTCCTTTCTTCAACTCGCTTTCTTGTGACCTGGCCGCAACACCGCAGGATGGCTTCAGGCCCTAATATGGTTCCGGCACGGCACCCTGAGCCTTTGGTTATTCCCTCTTCCTGGTGAGAAATGAGAGTTAAATTTGCCCATCCAGACACCTCCAGCTAGTCTCTCATTGGTTCTCCCTATTCCTGTTCATCTTCCGCAGAAATTGCAAACTGGGCCAAACAGGAGTTTAAAGGCGCTGAGTCTCCAAGTGGGGAGAGTGTTAGTAAAGCGTCTGGAATGTTGCACCCGAGTACCAGGGCAGGAAAACTGAGACATATTTGAACACGTCTCCCGTTCACACGGTTGATCCTACTCTGGGTTCCACATGCATGTTTTAGCTGAAGGAAGAATACCTTAAACCTGGAGAGTTGAGACCCGTGTAATGGGTACCATGCAATATGACTTCAAAGGGTCTTCATTTGCTCGCCGAACCCCTCCAATCCTATCACTGCTGCGTTTATGCCCCTGTACACATGCTTGATTCTCTTTTGGAGAGATAGCAATCCATAGGTTTTAAGATACTTACTAGTCAGGTACATTCTTAGGCGTTTAATATTTGGTGTTGAGTCCATTTCGTTGAGCAAGGAGTAGCTCTTGTCTATTCCATATTTGGCTTAAGGAACTTTATCTGTGCTCACTTCAATGTCTGGTTTTATGCAGCACCCCAACTCACCTTTCCCCTTAAGCAAGCATAAGTTGGTTTTCTAAATTTGAGACCCTGTTCTGTTTTGGAATTCAGTTCCTGTGTAGCCAAGTTTACATTCCGTGTATTAGTGATATCTTATGATGTTTCTTTTTCTGTGTGACTTATTTCAGTTAGAATCATCGTACCTGAATCCACTCATTATGCTGCTACGGGCCTGATGACATAGATTTCATTGCTGAGTGATACTGCATTGTACGTAAGTACCACAAGTCCTTTATCCATTTCTCACTTTCTGTGATATTGAACTTGTACGGTAAACGAGGTTCTTGTAAACAGAGGTGTCCCAAACTTTGGGGTGGCTGTGTCTTTTTGATTTTAATTTCCCTAAGCTATAGGACCATAAGTGGAAGTGCCCTAGGCTCTGTTGCTTTGTTTTTTAGATGTTTCAGGAAACACCATACACTTCTCCCGAGTGTCTGTTGGCAATTTACATCCCGCCCATCAGCATAACAAGGCTCCCAGTTCTCCATGGCCTGTCCTGCCTTTCTGGATTTTACACTTTTTTCAGATGGCCCTTTTGACCGGGGGGAAGTGAGACTTCATTGTAGTGCAGATTTCCTTTGCAAGCTTGCTTGGTTGGCCAAAAAGGGCGTATGCGTTTTTTCCTGAATATATTCAGGAAAAAACGCATACGCCCTTTTTGGCCAAGTGCATCATTGTGGACGTTCTGCCTCTTTTCCTATGCTTTCAATGCAATTCCAGTCTACCTCCTGAAATCAGTTTCCTGCAATTCTGCCCCGCTTTCAAGTCCTCTTGGCAGCCTTACTTCAGTATATTTTTGGACGATAGCTGTCATTTATAACACTGCAGGTTTGTGAATTACAGTGCCCCTGAGCTCCTTTCTTCAACTCGATTTCTTGTGACCTGGCCGCAACACCGCAGGATGGCTTCAGGCCCTAATCTGGTTCCGGCACGGCACGCTGAGCCTTTGCTTAATTCCTCTTCCTGATGGGAAATGAGAGTTAAATTTGCCCGTCCAGACACCTCCAGCTAGTCTCTCATTGGTTCTCGCTATTCCTGTTCATCTTCCGCAGAAATTGCAAACTGGGCCAAACAGGAGTTTAAAGGGACTGACTCTCCAAGTCGGGAGAGTGTTAGTAAAGCGTCTGGAATGTTGCACCCGAGTACCAGGGTACGAAAACTGAGACATATTTGAACACGTCTCCCGATCACATGGTTGATCCTACTCTGGGTTCCACATGCATGTTTTAGCTGAAGGAAGAATACCTTAAACCTGGAGAGTTGAGACCCGTGTAATGGGTACCATGCAATATGACTTCAAAGGGTCTTCATTTGCTCACCGAACCTCTCCAATCCTATCACTGCTGCGTTTATGCCCCTGTACACACGCTTGATTCTCTTTTGGAGACATAGCAATCCATAGGTTTTAAGATACTTACTAGTCAGGTACATTCTTAGGCGTTTAATATGGGGTGTTGAGTCCATTTCGTTGAGCAAGGAGTAGTTCTTGTCTATTCCATATTTGGCTTAAGGAACTTTATCTGTTCTCATTTCATTTTCTGGTTTTATGCAGCACCCCAACTCACCTTTCCCCTTAAGCAAGCATAAGTTGGTTTTCTAAATTTGAGACCCTGTTCTGTTTTGGAATTCAGTTCCTGTGTAGCCCAGTTTACATTCCGTGTATTAGTGATATCTTATGATGTTTCCTTTTCTGTGTGACTTATTTCAGTTAGAATCATCGTACCTGAATCCACTCATTATGCTGCTACGGGCCTGATGACCTAGATTTCATTGCTGAGTGATACTGCATTGTACGTAAGTACCACAAGTTCTGTATCCATTTTTCACTTTCTGTGATATTGAACTTGTACGGTAAACGAGGTTCTTGTAAACAGAGGCGTCCCAAATTTTGGGGTGGCTGTGTCTTTTAGATTTTAATTTCCCTAAGCTATAGGACCATAAGTGGAAGTGCCCTAGGCTCTGTTGCTTTGTTTTTTAGATGTTTCAGGAAACACCATACACTTCTCCCGAGTGTCTGTTGGCAATTTACATCCCGCCCATCAGCATAACAAGGCTCCCAGTTCTCCATGGCCTGTCCTGCCTTTCTGGATTTTACACTTTTTTCAGATGGCCATTTTGACCGGGGGGAAGTGAGACTTCATTGTAATGCAGATTTCCTTTGCAAGCTTGCTTGGTTGGCCAAAAAGGGCGTATGCGTTTTGTCCTGAATATATTCAGGAAAAAACGCATATGCCCTTTTTGGCCAAGTGCATCATTGTGGACATTCTGCCTCTTTTCCTATGCTTTCAATGCAATTCCAGTCTACCTCCTGAAATCGGTTTCCTGCAATTCTGCCCCGCTTTCAAGTCCTCTTGGCAGCCTTACTTCAGTATATTTTTGGACGATAGCTGTCATTTATAACTCTGCAGGTTTGTGAATTACAGTGCCCCTGAGCTCCTTTCTTCAACTCGCTTTCTTGTGACCTGGCCGCAACACCGCAGGATGGCTTCAGGCCCTAATCTGGTTCCGGCACGGCACGTTGAGCCTTTGGTTAATTCCTCTTCCTGGTGGGAAATGAGAGTTAAATTTGCCCATCCAGACACCTCCAGCTAGTCTCTCATTGGTTCTCGCTATTCCTGTTCATCTTCCGCAGAAATTGCAAACTGGGCCAAACAGGAGGTTAAAGGGACTGACTCTCCAAGTGGGGAGAGTGTTAGTAAAGCGTCTGGAATGTTTCACCCGAGTACCAGGGTACGAAAACTGAGACATATTTGAACACATCTCCCGATCACATGGTTGATCATACTCTAGGTTCCACATGCATGTTTTAGCTGAAGGAAGAATACCTTAAACCAGGGTAGTTGAAACCCGTGGAATGGGTACCATGAAATATGACTTCAAAGGGTCGTCATTTGCTCACCGAACCTCTCCAATCCTATCACTGCTGTGTTTATGCCCCTGTACACATGCATGATTCTCTTTCGGAGACATAGCAATCCATAGGTTTTAAGATACATACTAGTCAGGTACATTCTTAGGCGTTTAATATGGGGTGTTGAGTCCATTTCGTTGAGCAAGGAGTAGCTCTAGTCTATTCCATATTTGGCTTAAGGAACTTTATCTGTGCTCATTTCAATCTCTGGTTTTATGCAGCACCCCAACTCACCTTTACCCTTAAGCAAGCATAAGTTGGTTTTCTAAATTTGAGACACTGTTCTGTTCTGTAATTCAGTTCCTGTGTAGCCAAGTTTACATTCCGTGTATTACTGACATCTTATGATGTTTCTTTTTCTGTGTGACTTATTTCAGTTAGAATCATCATACCTGAATCCACTCATTGTGCTGCTAAGGGCCTGATGACATAGATTTCATTGCTGAGTGATATTGCTTTGTAAGTAAATACCACAACTTCATTATCCATTTTTCACTTTCTGCGATGTTGAACTTGTACTGTAAACGAGGTTCTTGTAAACAGAGGCGTCCCAAACTTTGGGGTGGCTGTGTCTTTTTGATTTTAATTTCCCTAAGCTATAGGACCATAAGTGGAAGTGCCCTAGGCTCTGTTGCTTTGTTTTTTAGATGTTTCAGGAAACACCATACACTTCTCCCGAGTGTCTGTTGGCAATTTACATCCCGCCCATCAGCATAACAAGGCTCCCAGTTCTCCATGGCCTGTCCTGCCTTTCTGGATTTTACACTTTTTTCAGATGGCCCTTTTGACCGGGGGGAAGTGAGACTTCATTGTAGTGCAGATTTCCTTTGCAAGCTTGCTTGGTTGGCCAAAAAGGGCGTATGCGTTTTTTCCTGAATATATTCAGGAAAAAACGCATACGCCCTTTTTGGCCAAGTGCATCATTGTGGACGTTCTGCCTCTTTTCCTATGCTTTCAATGCAATTCCAGTCTACCTCCTGAAATCGGTTTCCTGCAATTCTGCCCCGCTTTCAAGTCCTCTTGGCAGCCTTACTTCAGTATATTTTTGGACGATAGCTGTCATTTATAACTCTGCAGGTTTGTGAATTACAGTGCCCCTGAGCTCCTTTCTTCAACTCGCTTTCTTGTGACCTGGCCGCAACACCGCAGGATGGCTTCAGGCCCTAATCTGGTTCCGGCATGGCACGCTGAGCCTTTGGTTAATTCCTCTTCCTGGTGGGAAATGAGAGTTAAATTTGCCCGTCCAGACACCTCCAGCTAGTCTCTCATTGGTTCTCCCTATTCCTGTTCATCTTCCGCAGAAATTGCAAACTGGGCCAAACAGGAGGTTAAAGGGACTGACTCTCCAAGTCGGGAGAGTGTTAGTAAAGCGTCTGGAATGTTGCACCCGAGTACCAGTGTACGAAAACTGAGACATATTTGAACACATCTCCCGATCACATGGTTGATCATACTCTAGGTTCCACATGCATGTTTTAGCTGAAGGAAGAATACCTTAAAACTGGGTAGTTGAAACCCGTGGAATGGGTACCATACAATATAACTTCAAAGGGTCTTCATTTGCTCACCGAACCTCTCCAATCCTATCACTGCTGCGTTTATGCCCCTGTACACACGCTTGATTCTCTTTCGGAGACATAGCAATCCATAGGTTTTAAGATACTTACTAGTCAGGTACATTCTTAGGCGTTTAATATGGGGTGTTGAGTCCATTTCGTTGAGCAAGGAGTAGCTCTTGTCTATTCCATATTTGGCTTAAGGAACTTTATCTGTGCTCATTTCAACCTCTGGTTTTATGCAGCACCCCAACTCACCTTTACCCTTAAGCAAGCATAAGTTGGTTTTCTAAATTTGAGACCCTGTTCTGTTCTGTAATTCAGTTCCTGTGTAGCCAAGTTTACATTCCGTGTATTACTGATATCTTATGATGTTTCTTTTTCTGTGTGACTTATTTCAGTTAGAATCATCATACCTGAATCCACTCATTGTGCTGCTAAGGGCCTGATGACATAGATTTCATTGCTGAGTTATATTGCTTTGTAAGTAAATACCACAACTTCTTTATCCATTTTTCACTTTCTGCGATGTTGAACTTGTACTGTAAACGAGGTTCTTGTAAACAGAGGCATCCCAAACTTTGGGGGTGGCGGTGTCTTTTTGATTTTAATTTCCCTAAGCTATAGGACCATAAGTGGAAGTGCCCTAGGCTCTGTTGCTTTGTTTTTTAGATGTTTCAGGAAACACCATACACTTCTCCCGAGTGTCTGTTGGCAATTTACATCCCGCCCATCAGCATAACAAGGCTCCCAGTTCTCCATGGCCTGTCCTGCCTTTCTGGATTTTACACTTTTTTCAGATGGCCCTTTTGACCGGGGGGAAGTGAGACTTCATTGTAGTGCAGATTTCCTTTGCAAGCTTGCTTGGTTGGCCAAAAAGGGCGTATGCGTTTTTTCCTGAATATATTCAGGAAAAAACGCATACGCCCTTTTTGGCCAAGTGCATCATGGTAGACGTTCTGCCTCTTTTCCTATGCTTTCAATGCAATTCCAGTCTACCTCCTGAAATCGGTTTCCTGCAATTCTGCCCCGCTTTCAAGTCCTCTTGGCAGCCTTACTTCAGTATATTTTTGGACAATAGGTGTCATTTATAACTCTGCAGGTTTGTGAATTACAGTGCCCCTGAGCTCCTTTCTTCAACTCGCTTTCTTTTGAGCTGGCCGCAACACCGCAGGATTGCTTCAGGCCCTAATCTGGATCCGGCACGGCACGCTGAGCCTTTGGTTAATTCCTCTTTCTGGTGGGAAATGAGAGTTAAATTTGCCCGTCCAGACACCTCCAGCTAGTCTCTCATTGGTTCTCCCTATTCCTGTTCATCTTCCGCAGAAATTGCAAACTGGGCCAAACAGGAGGTTAAAGGGACTGACTCTCCAAGTCGGGAGAGTGTTAGTAAAGCGTCTGGAATGTTGCACCCGAGTACCAGGGGACGAGAACTGAGACGTATTTGAACACGTCTCCCGATCACACGGTTGATCATACTCTGGGTTCCACATGCATGTTTTAGCTGAAGGAAGAATCCCTTAAACCTGGAGACTTGAGACCCGTGAAATGGGTACCATGCAATATGACTTCAAAGGGTCTTCATTTGCTCACCGAATCTCTCCAATCCTATCACTGCTGCGTTTATGCCCCTGTACACACGCTTGATTCTCTTTCGGAGACATAGCAATCCATAGGTTTTAAGATACTTACTAGTCAGGTAAATTCTTAGGCGTTTAATATGGGGTGTTGAGTCCATTTCGTTGAGCAAGGAGTAGTTCTTGTCTATTTCATATTTGGCTTAAGGAACTTTATCTGTGCTCATTTCAATCTCTGGTTTTATGCAGCACCCCAACTCACCTTTCCCCTTAAGCAAGCATAAGTTGGTTTTCTAAATTTGAGACCCTGTTCTGTTTTGTAATTCAGTTCCTGTGTAGCCCAGTTTACATTCCGTGTATTAGTGATATCTTATGATGTTTCTTTTTCTGTGTGACTTATTTCAGTTAGAATCATCATACCTGAATCCACTCATTATGCGGCTACGGGCCTGATGACATAGATTTCATTGCTGAGTGATACTGCATTGTACGTAAGTACCACAAGTTCTGTATCCATTTTTCACTTTCTGTGATATTGAACTTGTACGGTAAACGAGGTTCTTGTAAACAGAGGCGTCCCAAACTTTGGTATGGCTGTGTCTTTTTGATTTTAATTTCCCTAAGCTATAGGACCATAAGTGGAAGTGCCCTAGGCTCTGTTGCTTTGTTTTTTAGATGTTTCAGGAAACACCATACACTTCTCCCGAGTGTCTGTTGGCAATTTACATCCCGCCCATCAGCATAACAAGGCTCCCAGTTCTCCATGGCCTGTCCTGCCTTTCTGGATTTTACACTTTTTTCAGATGGCCCTTTTGACCGGGGGGAAGTGAGACTTCATTGTAGTGCAGATTTCCTTTGCAAGCTTGCTTGGTTGGCCAAAAAGGGCATATGCGTTTTTTCCTGAATATATTCAGGAAAAAACGCATACGCCCTTTTTGGCCAAGTGCATCATTGTGGACGTTCTGCCTCTTTTCCTATGCTTTCAATGCAATTCCAGTCTACCTCCTGAAATCGGTTTCCTGCAATTCTGCCCCGCTTTCAAGTCCTCTTGGCAGCCTTACTTCAGTATATTTTTGGACGATAGCTGTCATTTACAACTCTGCAGGTTTGTGAATTACAGTGGCCCTGAGCTCCTTTCTTCAACTTGCTTTCTTTTGAGCTGGCCACAGCACCGCAGGATGGCTTCAGGCCCTAATCTGGTTCCGGCACGGCATGCTGAGCCTTTGGTTAATTCCTCTTCCTGGTGGGAAATGAGAGTTAAATTTGCCCGTCCAGACACCTCCAGCTAGTCTCTCATTGGTTCTCCCTATTCCTGTTCATCTTCCACAGAAATTGCAAACTGAGCCAAACAGGAGTTTAAAGGCGCTGAGTCTCCAAGTGGGGAGAGTGTTAGTAAAGCGTCTGGAATGTTGCACCCGAGTACCAGGGGAGGAAAACTGAGACATATTTGAACACGTCTCCCGTTCACACGGTTGATCCTACTCTGGGTTCCACATGCATGTTTCAGCTGAAGGAAGAATACCTTAAACCTGGAGAGTTGAGACCCGTGTAATGGGTACCATGCAATATGACTTCAAAGGGTCTTGATTTGCTCACCGAACCTCTCCAATCCTATCACTGCTGCGTTTATGCCCCTGTACACACGCTTGATTCTCTTTTGGAGACATAGCAATCCATAGGTTTTAAGATACTTACTAGTCAGGTACATTCTTAGGCGTTTAATATGGGGTGTTGAGTCCATTTCGTTGAGCAAGGAGTAGTTCTTGTCTATTCCATATTTGGCTTAAGGAACTTTATCTGTGCTCATTTCAATCTCTGGTTTTATGCAGCACCCCAACTCACCTTTACCCTTAAGCAAGCATAAGTTGGTTTTCTAAATTTGAGACCCTGTTCTGTTTTGTAATTCAGTTCCTGTGTAGCCCAGTTTACATTCCGTGTATTAGTGATATCTTATGATGTTTCTTTTTCTGTGTGACTTATTTCAGTTAGAATCATCGTACCTGAATCCACTCATTATGCTGCTACGGGCCTGATGACATAGATTTCATTGCTGAGTGATACTGCATTGTACGTAAGTACCAAAAGTTCTTTATCCATTTTTCACTTTCTGTGATATTGAACTTGTACGGTAAACGAGGTTCTTGTAAACAGAGGCGTCCCAAACTTTGGGGTGGCTGTGTCTTTTTGATTTTAATTTCCCTAAGCTATAGGACCATAAGTGGAAGTGCCCTAGGCTCTGTTGCTTTGTTTTTTAGATGTTTCAGGAAACACCATACACTTCTCCCGAGTGTCTGTTGGCAATTTACATCCCGCCCATCAGCATAACAAGGCTCCCAGTTCTCCATGGCCTGTCCTGCCTTTCTGGATTTTACACTTTTTTCAGATGGCCCTTTTGACCGGGGGGAAGTGAGACTTCATTGTAGTGCAGATTTCCTTTGCAAGCTTGCTTGGTTGGCCAAAAAGGGCGTATGCGTTTTTTCCTGAATATATTCAGGAAAAAACGCATACGCCCTTTTTGGCCAAGTGCATCATTGTGGACGTTCTGCCTCTTTTCCTATGCTTTCAATGCAATTCCAGTCTACCTCCTGAAATCGGTTTCCTGCAATTCTGCCCCGCTTTCAAGTCCTCTTGGCAGCCTTACTTCAGTATATTTTTGGACGATAGCTGTCATTTATAACTCTGCAGGTTTGTGAATTACAGTGCCCCTGAGCTCCTTTCTTCAACTCGCTTTCTTGTGAGCTGGCCGCAACACTGCAGGATGGCTTGTAGCCCTAATCTGGTTCCGGCACGGCACGCTGAGCCTTTGGTTAATTCCTCTTCCTGGTGGGAAATGAGAGTTAAATTTGCCCGTCCAGACACCTCCAGCTAGTCTCTCATTGGTTCTCGCTATTCCTGTTCATCTTCCGCAGAAATTGCAAACTGGGCCAAACAGGAGGTTAAAGGGAATGACTCTCCAAGTCGGGAGGGTGTTAGTAAAGCGTCTGGAATGTTGCACCCGAGTACCAGGGTACGAAAACTGAGACATATTTGAACACGTCTCCCGATCACATGGTTGATCATACTCTAGGTTCCACATGCATGTTTTAGCTGAAGGAGGAATACCTTAAACCTGGGTAGTTGAAACCCGTGGAATGGGTACCATGCAATATGACTTCAAAGGGTCTTCATTTGCTCACCGAACCTCTCCAATCCTATCACTGCTGCGTTTATGCCCCTGTACACATGCTTGATTCTCTTTCGGAGACATAGCAATCCATAGGTTTTAAGATACTTACTAGTCAGGTACATTCTTAGGCGTTTAATATGCGGTGTTGAGTCCATTTCGTTGAGCAAGGAGTAGCTCTTGTCTATTCCATATTTGGCTTAAGGAACTTTATCTGTGCTCATTTCAATGTCTGGTTTTATGCAGCACCCCAACTCACCTTTACCCTTAAGCAAGCATAAGTTGGTTTTCTAAATTTGAGACCCTGTTCTGTTCTGTAATTCAGTTCCTGTTAGCCAAGTTTACATTCCGTGTATTACTGATATCTTATGATGTTTCTTTTTCTGTGTGACTTATTTCAGTTAGAATCATCATACCTGAATCCACTCATTGTGCTGCTAAGGGCCTGATGACATAGATTTCATTGCTGAGTCATATTGCTTTGTAAGTAAATACCACAATTTCTTTATCCATTTTTCACTTTCTGCGATGTTGAACTTGTACTGTAAACGAGGTTCTTGTAAACAGAGGCATCCCAAACTTTGGGGGTGGCGGTGTCTTTTTGATTTTAATTTCCCTAAGCTATAGGACCATAAGTGGAAGTGCCCTAGGCTCTGTTGCTTTGTTTTTTAGATGTTTCAGGAAACACCATACACTTCTCCCGAGTGTCTGTTGGCAATTTATATCCCGCCCATCAGCATAACAAGGCTCCCAGTTCTCCATGGCCTGTCCTGCCTTTCTGGATTTTACACTTTTTTCAGATGGCCCTTTTGACCGGGGGGAAGTGAGACTTCATTGTAGTGCAGATTTCCTTTGCAAGCTTGCTTGGTTGGCCAAAAAGGGCGTATGCGTTTTTTCCTGAATATATTCAGGAAAAAACGCATACACACTTTTTGGCCAAGTGCATCATTGTGGACGTTCTGCCTCTTTTCCTATGCTTTCAATGCAATTCCAGTCTACCTCCTGAAATCAGTTTCCTGCAATTCTGCCCCGCTTTCAAGTCCTGTTGGCAGCCTTACTTCAGTATATTTTTGGACGATAGCTGTCATTTATAACTCTGCAGGTTTGTGAATTACAGTGCCCCTGAGCTCCTTTCTTCAACTCGCTTTCTTTTGAGCTGGCCGCAACACCGTAGGATGGCTTCAGGCCCTAATCTGGTTCCGGCACGGCACGCTGAGCCTTTGGTTATTTCCTCTTCCTGGTGGAAATGAGAGTTAAATTTGCCCGTCCAGACACCTCCAGCTAGTCTCTCATTGGTTCTCCCTATTCCTGTTCATCTTCCGCAGAAATTGCAAACTGGGCCAAACAGGAGGTTAAAGGCGCTGACTCTCCAAGTGGGGAGAGTGTTAGTAAAGCGTCAGGAATGTTGCACCTGAGTACCAGGGGAGGAAACCTGAGACATATTTGAACACGTGTCCCGTTCACACGGTTGATCATACTCTGGGTTCCACATGCATGTTTTAGCTGAAGGAAGAATACCTTAAACCTGGAGAGTTGAGACCAGTGGAATGGGTACCATGCAATATGACTTCAAAGGGTCTTCATTTGCTCACCAAACCTCTCCAATCCTATCACTGCTGCGTTTATGCCCCTGTACACATGCTTGATTCTCTTTCGGAGACATAGCAATCCATAGGTTTTAAGATACTTACTAGTCAGGTACAGTCTTAGGCGTTTAATATGCGGTGTTGAGTCCATTTCGTTGAGCAAGGAGTAGCTCTTGTCTATTCCATATTTGGCTTAAGGAACTTTATCTGTGCTCATTTCAATCTCTGGTTTTATGCAGCACCCCAACTCACCTTTCCCCTTAAGCAAGCATAAGTTGGTTTTCTAAATTTGAGACCCTGTTCTGTTCTGTAATTCAGTTCCTGTTAGCCAAGTTTACATTCCGTGTATTACTGATATCTTATGATGTTTCTTTTTCTGTGTGACTTATTTCAGTTAGAATCATCATACCTGAATCCACTCATTGTGCTGCTAAGGGCCTGATGACATAGATTTCATTGCTGAGTTATATTGCTTTGTAAGTAAATACCAAAACTTCTTTATCCATTTTTCACTTTCTGCAATGTTGAACTTGTACTGTAAACGAGGTTCTTGTAAACAGAGGCGTCCCAAACTTTGGGGGTGGCGGTGTCTTTTTGATTTTAATTTCCCTAAGCTATAGGACCATAAGTGGAAGTGCCCTAGGCTCTGTTGCTTTGTTTTTTAGATGTTTCAGGAAACCCCATACACTTCTCCCGAGTGTCTGTTGGCAATTTACATCCCGCCCATCAGCATAACAAGGCTCCCAGTTCTCCATGGCCTGTCCTGCCTTTCTGGATTTTACACATTTTTCAGATGGCCCTTTTGACCTGGGGGAAGTGAGACTTCATTGTAGTGCAGATTTCCTTTGCAAGCTTGCTTGGTTGGCCAAAAAGGGCGTATGCGTTTTTTCCTGAATATATTCAGGAAAAAACGCATACGCCCTTTTTGGCCAAGTGCATCATTGTGGACGTTCTGCCTCTTTTCCTATGCTTTCAATGCAATTCCAGTCTACCTCCTGAAATCGGTTTCCTGCAATTCTGCCCCGCTTTCAAGTCCTCTTGGCAGCCTTACTTCAGTATATTTTTGGACGATAGCTGTCATTTATAACTCTGCAGGTTTGTGAATTACAGTGCCCCTGAGCTCCTTTCTTCAACTCGCTTTCTTGTGACCTGGCCGCAACACCGCAGGATGGCTTCAGGCCCTAATCTGGTTCCGGCACGGCACGCTGAGCCTTTGGTTAATTCCTCTTCCTCGTGGGAAATGAGAGTTAAATTTGCCCGTCCAGACACCTCCAGCTAGTCTCTCATTGGTTCTCGCTATTCCTGTTCATCTTCCGCAGAAATTGCAAACTGGGCCAAACAGGAGGTTAAAGGGACTGACTCTCCAAGTCGGGAGAGTGTTAGTAAAGCGTCTGGAATGTTGCACCCGAGTACCAGGGTACAAAAACTGAGACATATTTGAACACGTCTCCCGATCACATGGTTGATCATACTCTAGGTTCCACATGCATGTTTTAGCTGAAGGAAGAATACCTTAAACCTGGGTAGTTGAAACCCGTGGAATGGGTACCATGCAATATGACTTCAGAGGGTCTTCATTTGCTCACCGAACCTCTCCAATCCTATCACTGCTGCGTTTATGCCCCTGTACATATGCTTGATTCTCTTTCGGAGACATAGCAATCCATAGGTTTTAAGATACTTACTAGTCAGGTACATTCTTAGGCGTTTAATATGGGGTGTTGAGTCCATTTCATTGAGCAAGGAGTAGCTCTTGTCTATTCCATGTTTGGCTTAAGGAACTTTATCTGTGCTCATTTCAATCTCTGGTTTTATGCAGCACCCCAACTCACCTTTCCCCTTAAGCAAGCATAAGTTGGTTTTCTAAATTTGAGACCCTGTTCTGTTTTGTAATTCAGTTCCTGTGTAGCCAAGTTTACATTCCGTGTATTAGTGATATCTTATGATGTTTCTTTTTCTGTGTGACTTATTTCAGTTAGAATCATCATACCTGAATCCACTCTTTATGTTGCTACGGGCCTGATGACCTAGATTTCATTGCTGAGTGATATTGCATTGTACGTAAGTACCACAACTTCCTTATCCATTTTTCACTTTATGCGATATTGAACTTCTACCGTAAATGAGGTTCTTGTAAACAGAGCCGTCCCAAATTTTGGGGTGGCTGTGTCTTTTTTATTTTAATTTCCCTAAGCTATAGGACCATAAGTGGAAGTGCCCTAGGCTCTGTTGCTTTTTGTTTTAGATGTTTCAGGAAACACCATACACTTCTCCCAAGTGGCTGTTGGCAATTTACATCCCGTCCATCAGCATAACAAGGCTCCCAGTTCTCCATGGCCTGTCCTGCCTTTCTGGATTTTACACTTTTTTCAGATGGCCCTTTTGACCAGGGGGAAGTGAGACTTCATTTTAGTGCAGATTTCCTTTGCAAGCTTGCTTGGTTGGCCAAAAAGTGCGTATGCCTTTTTTCCTGAATAAATTTAGGAAAAAAGGCATACGCCCTTTTTGGCCAAGTGAATCATTGTGGACGTTCTGCCTCTTTTCCTATGCTTTAAATGCAATTCCAGTCTACCTCCTGAAATCGTTTTCCTGCAATTCTGCCTTGCTTTCAATGCCTCTTCATAGCCTTACCTCAATATATTTTTTGAAAATAGTTGGCCTTTATAACTCTGCAGGTTTTTGAATTGCAGTGGCCCTTAGCTCCATTTTTCAGCTCTTATTTTTGTGATCTTGCCTCATAACCACTGGATTCCTTCTGGCCCTATTCTTCTTCTGGGGCACCTTGCTGTGCCTTTGGTTTATTCTTCTTACTGATGTGAAATTAGAGTGACATGTGCCCATTGAAACCGCTACAGCTAGTTTCTCACTGGTTCCCCCTATTCCCATTCATCCTCCGCACTAACTGCAGACTGTGCGATACCAGAACTTAAAGGCATTGACTCTCCATGTGGGGATATTTTTGGTAAAGCGGCTGGAATGTCGATCCGGAGCCCCAGGAGAGGAAAAATGAGGTGCGTTTTAGAAACCTTTCCCGATCAGATGGTATACCAGTCGCTGGGTTTCCCAAGCATGGTTTAGCTGTAGGAAGATTCCCTTCAACCTGGAGTGTTGGGACCCTTGGAATGAGTAGCATGAAGTATTGCATTAAACTTTTGGCAGTTGCTCACCAAAGCTCATCAATCCTCTCAGCCCCAAGTGTCCAGCCTTATGTCTTATCCAGCTGTGGGTTTATATGTGGTCAATCCAGGTTGCATCACAGCCCCTGAGCGAATTTTGTAAGAATTTTTCTCTCTTTCATTGTTTCTGCGTTTTGTTTTTAAAATTTATTTCTATAATGGGGTTTAGCTCATTTTCACTGCTGTGTTTGTGCCACTCTGCACACACTTGATTCCCTTATGGAGATATATCAATACATGGGTTGTAAGATTCTTATTACTCAGATATATTTCTCTGCGGTTTATAGGGTGTGTTGAGGCCAGTTCATTGAGCAAGGTGTAGATCTTGTCTAATATCTATTTGGTTTATTGAACGGTATCTGTGCTAATTTCAAACTCTGGTTTTATGCATCACCCCACCTCTCCTTTCCCCTTAAGCTGAAATAAGTGTGTTTTCTAAATGTGAGACACTGTTCTGTTCTGTAATTCATTTCTTGTGCAGCCATATTTACCCTCCCTCTATAAGTGATATCTTATGATATGTTTCTTTTTCTGTTTGACTTATTTCAAGTAGTATTATCGGACCTAAATCCACTCTTTATCCTTCTACTAGCCTTATTACATTGATTTCATGGTGAAGAGATATTCCATTGTACATAAGTACCACATCTTCTTCATCCATTGTTCTCTTTCCTGGGATATTTAAGGTATACTGAAGTTGAGGTTCTTGTAAACAGAGTAGCCCTAAACTGTGGTGTGCTTGTGTCTTGTTGATTTTTAGACTTCCCTAGATATACTCCCATGATTGGAAGTGTCCTATGCTCTGTAGCTCTGTTTTTTAGATGATTTAGGAACCACCATACACTTCTCCAGAGTGGCTCTCGGCAGTTCACACACTGCCCATCAGCGTATAAAGGCTCCCTGTTCTCCATGGCCTGTCCTGCATTTCTGGTTTTTACAATTTTTTAGGATGGCCCTTTTGACCAGTGGGAAATGAGACTTCTTTGTTGTGCACATTTGCATTGCTTGCTTGCTTCGTTGCCCATAAAGTGCGTATGCGTTTTTTCCTGGATATAATCAGGAAAAAACGCATACGCCCTTTTGGGCCAACTGCATCATTGTCGAAATTCTGCAGCTTTTCATGTGCTTTAAAGACGAGTCCAATCTATCTCTTGAAATCTGTTTCTTGCAATTCTGTCTTGCATTCAGATCCTCTTCTTTGCCTTACCTCAACATATTTTTGGACGTTAGTTTTCATTTATAACTCTGCAGGTTTGTGAATTGCAGTGACCCTGAGCTCCATTTTTTAAGTTGCTCTTTTGTGAGCTGGCCTCAAACCCGCAGGATTGCTTCAGGCCCTATTTTGGCTCGGGCGAGGCGGGCTGAGCCTTTTTTCAATTCTTATTCTTAATGGGAAATTAGAGTGATATGTGCCCGTCCAAACCCCTACAACTATTCTCTCATTGGTTCCCCGTTCATCCTCCTCACAATTTGCAAAATGTGTGAAACGGAAGTTGAAATGTGCTGATTCTCCAAGTGGGGAGATTCTAAGTAACGTGGCTGGAATGGTGAACAGGAGCACCAGGAGAGGATAAATGAGCTGCATTTTAGACACATCTCCCGATCACATGGTGTACAGTCCTCTGGGTTTTCCATGCATGTTTTAGCTGTAGGAAGATCCCTTGAACCTGCATATTTGGGACCCATTGAATGGGTACCAGGTAGTATTACTTTAAAGGGTGTGCATTTCCTCACCCAACCTCACATTTCTCTTAGTGCAAACAGTTTCCAGCCTTATGTCTCATCCTGCTGTGGGTCTAGATGTGTTCAATCCATGTTGCATCACCGGCCCTGAGGAAAAGTTGTAAGAGGTTTTCTCTGTCTCTCTGTCGTTTATTTTTTTCAATTTATTACTATATTGGTTACAGCTGATTTTCAAAGCTCTGTTTCTTGCTGCTGTACATCCACTTGATTCACGTACAGAGAGACATCAGTAAATTCTTTTTCAGATTCTTACCAGTCGTATATATTCTTTTCCGGTGACTTGAGTGTGCTGAGTGCAGTTCTTTTAGCTACCGTGTAGGCCTTGTTGATTATCAGTTTGGTATTTGGAATGGTATCTTTGCTAATTTCAACCTCCTGGGTGATGCCTCACCCCTCCCCACCTTTCCCGTTTAGCAGCCTTATGCGTGTTTTCTACATATTTGACTATGTTTTTGTTTTGTAATTTATTTCATGTGTAGCCATTTTGGATTCCACCTTTAAGTGATATCTTATGATATGTGTCTTTTTCTTTTTGAATTATGTCACTTAGAAAGATCATACGTAACTCCTCCGGAGTTGTTACAACTGGCCATATTTCATTGATTTCCAGGCTGAATAATATTCCACTCTACCTAAGTACCACATCTCTACCCATTTTTTCCCTCCAGAGACATTTAAGTTATATCCTAGTCGAGGATCTTTTAAACAGAGAGGGGGTAAACATTGGGGTGCCTGTGTCCTCTCGATTTTTGTTTTTCTCAAGATATACGCCCATGAGTGCAAGTGCCCTATGCTCTGTAGCTCATTTTTTAGATGCTTTAGTAAACACAATACACTTCTCCAGAATGGCCGTTGGCAATATACATTTCCACTATAAGTCTCACAGGGCTCCCTCTTCTCCTTGCCCTGTCCTGCATTTCTGTTGTTTACGCTTTATGAGGATGGCTCTTCTGACTGATGCGAAGTGATATCTTTTGTAGTATTGACTTCCAGTGCCCACCTGTTTGGTTGGCTAAAAAAGTGTATGCCCTTTTCTTGAATATATACAGAAAAAAACGCATACACCCTTTTTGGCCAACTGCAATGTTGGCAATGTTCAGCTCCTTTTCTTGTGCTTAATGGCGAGTCCTTTCTACCTCCTCAAATCCCTTTCCTGCCATTCTCCCTTGCTTACAAGTCCTTTTCTCTGACTTTCCTCAAGACATTTTTCAGTGATGGATATTTTCAACTCTGCAGTTTTGTGAATTTTACTGCCCCTGAGTTCCATTGTTCAACTTGTGTTTATGGGAACTGGCCACAAAGCAGCGGGATTTCCTCAAGCCCTATACTGTTTCCATGGGCAACCCTAGCCTTTGGTCAATTCGTCTTCCTGATTGGAAATTAGAGTGACATGTGCCTGTCTGAACACCTAGGACTTGTCTCTCATTGTTCCTCATCCTTCCGCTTCATCCTCTGGACAAATTCCAAACTGTACGCAACAGGATGTTGACAGTGCTGACATCTCCAAGTGGGGAGACTGTTAGTAAAGACGCTGGAGGGGTGAACCCGAGCACCAGGAGATGAGGAGATGAGATGCCTTTTCCAAACTCTTCCCGATCAGACGGTATACCATCCTCTGGGTGTGACAGACATGTTTTAGCAGTAGGAAGAGTCCCATTCATGTAAGGAGAACACCAGGGCTTTTTCAAAATCAGTGTCTCCCCGAAACCCAAACTGGGGAATTTTTTAAGCTACGGCTACACATATGTTCATTAAGGGCCTTGGGAAGTAGGCAGAGTCCAAACTTTAGATGATTGAAGTCTTCAGGGTCAGAAGCACTCACCACCAGCTTCCCTTAGGTTACACTTTAACTGTCATTGATAGATGATGTCAATAAAAATATCTATTCTTTTTCAGATTATTTCCCCTTATAGGTTATTGCAAAATGTTGAGTGTAGTTCCCTGTGCTATACAGTAGTTCCTTGTTGATGATCTATTTTATACATAGCAGTGTGTATGTGTTAATCCCAAACTGTTAATTTATCCCTCCTCCCACCTTTCCCCTTTGGTAATAATAAATTATAAGATTTTATACTTCTCAGAAATGGGGGAGCTGAAAGAGAGGTATCATTTTCAATGGAAAAGCATTTAAAACAAGATTGAAGCTTTAACCAAGATTATTAGATGTACATCCTTGGAAAGAAATCACTTCGTTTCTCTAATATTGACCTGACAAATAAGACAAACCTTTTCACTGAACTTGCTTATAATAAAGTGATGGAAATATCAAATGGAAGTGTTAGAAACATCTTATTTTACCCGAGCCTTATACACTGTTCTATGTTAACTACAGTTTGGCTCACACATCTGTTCATTGAGGTTACAATAGTCTCAATTTCTGTTACTGATCCTCCAGAGTGGACCCCAACAAGTGTCCCCCTGCCCAGTGTCATTGGGGCCAACAGATCGAGACTGAGTTTGGTTCACAAGCAAAGGAAACTTTATATTTTGATCAGAGAATGGAGAGGTGAGAGCATGCACTACCCCGTGGGCTGTGGGCTGGGCTGCTGTGTAGAGATCCTGTCAGAGTCAGTGGGAGGGAGGGGGCGGAGCTCTCGAGGGCCAGGTTGGCTGCAGCTCAGGCTCTATATCGCGGAGTCTGCACTGGGCCCCAGGAGCTGAGGTGTCGACCCAGCCATTCTGCACTAGGAAATCTGGTCTGAAGTGCCGGGTGTGGAACCTCTGCATGCGGGACCCTAGGAGCACGTGAAATTAGACAAAGCACAAAGGATAAAAAAGGTTAGACTTGACTTTATTGCCCAGATTCTATTTTTATCTCCCAGGGATTTTTAATGGGCTTTGCTGGGGACAAACCCCTCCTCTGCCTTTTGTCCCGTTCCTCATTCTTGGAGTGCTGAGGGTGCAGACACTTCTTCTGTAACTGCTGAGTGCTGAGTTGGGAGCCCTAATACCCGGGGGCGAGGGTCAGATCTTCTCCCCAGCAGCCTCCAGGTGACGTTGATTGTCCCCAGGCCCCCTGCCTCCCTGCTCGTCCACCTGAGCACCAGCATTGGAAGTGTTATAGATTCTAATGACCTTTAAGGGTCCAGGAAAGAGATGTGCAGAGACGCTGTGGGGGCCGGTTTCACCCCGCCCCACATTTGTTCGGCCACCTTAGGCTGACCGTTTCTGCCAGCCTAGATGCTCTGACCAGTAGTCTGTGCTTTCTTCAATTAGGCCCCTGAATTAACGTACAAACAGCACCAGGTGTCAGAGCCCTGCCCGCTCAACTCCCAGACAGTCCAGGGTCAGTGGTGATCAAGGACCATGATGACCACTGAGTCAACAGCCTTTTGAAGTAAACAGGAGTCCAGCTGGTCTTATTGGCCACCATCATCACGGTGTCTGTAGGCTTTTCTATGGTGACAGTGTGATATACGGTTCCCCCGCCAAGATTATTAGCTCCCCTCTGGGTGCAGTAAGTCCTGCAAGCAGTAGTCTGCTCTTTTGGGACACACTCTTGTTGTTTTATGAGAGAAACTCCAGGTCAAGTGATGTTCACACGAATCGTCATGGTGCCCTGTTGCCCCCGGTTATCTCTCTGGATGTTGGAGTTGGAGGGCCTCCTCACTCGAGGTCGGTGTGCCCACGGAGCGAACCCTGCAACTTCAGGGCATGGTTGGTGGTTAGGATCACCATGTGGGGTCCTTTTCCCTTAGGAGGGAGGTGGCCTTTTGGGCTGCTGATTTCCAGGTTTTTAGATACCGCCAGTATCTTGGCCAGATGCGGCAGTGGGCCAAGCCCCTTGGTGACCGTAGTTTATCCTACCTGGATGGCATTCTTGCATTGTTCCATTTCAAGTGGTCCCAGTTTTTGCACTAATTCTCCAATGGCGATTCACCTTTCACCGGGAATGTAAAGGTCAAAGGGTTTAGCTAAATTAGGGAGTTCCAGGGCAAGGGTCTGAATTGACGGCTCTTTCCATTCTTGAAAGGCCACTTCTGGATTCTATTCAAAAGGATCATCATCTTTTCCTTTCAGTGTTTCATATAGAGGCCCAGCTAGTAGACTGTAGTTAGGGATCCAGAAGCAGCAAACCCTGGCCTCCCCAGGAACCCCTAAGCTGTCTTCTAGTTTTAGAAAGGGGTAAGGCTGCAAATGGTTTCTTCCCTTTCCTGGGATGGGCTTCTCCGACCTTCTGTGAGAATGAAGCCCAGGCAGGTCACCGCAGTCTGTGATATTTGAGCTTTTTCTTGGACAACTTCTATCCTTTATTGGCTTGGTAGTTCAGAGGCCTCCTTAGTAGGGCTGGCGATCAGAATGTCGTCTGCGTACTGAAGGAGGGTTTCCTTTTCCAGAGGTAGAACTTTTAGGTCTTTAGCTAAGCTTTCCCCAAAGATGGTGTGGGAATTTTTGCACCCTTGGGGCAAGACGGCCCGGAAGTATTGTTTTAGTTGTATGTTGAGTCCTGCCACTCACAAGCCAAAATTTCTTGTGACTCTGGGACTAATGGAATACAAAAGAAGGCATCATTGAAGACTAATACAGAATACCATGTCCTGGTGGTTGGTAGAATGACCAGCAGGGTGTAGGAATTAGGAGCAACTGGAGGTATATCCTCGGTGGCTTCACTGACTGTCCTGACATCCTTTACCAGGTCCCCAGCAGCCCATGGGGCTCTCGTGGTCAGACCAATCCCAGAATATGGAGCTCACCTGGGCAGGTACCCCACCCCCACCCCAGCCCACGGGGCTCTCGTGGTCAGGCCCTTCCCAGGATACAGAGCTACCCTTGCAGGTACCGTGGCAGGGCTGGGCACACAGGAACCGTGCACATAGCCCTCATTGCAGAGCACCCCCAGCTCACCTGTCAATCAGAGCTGGCACAGAGCACCTCAGAGCAGGACTTGAACTAACAAACAGCAGCTGCGACAGGTCTGTGACCCTGGGCATCACTCTGTGCGGCCTCCCTCCACCTGGTCTTCCAGAGACTTCCACTGCACCCGGGGCACCAGGCCTCTGTCTCCAACCACCACCCACCCCTCCTCTCCCTGACTCCTGGGTTCCTCTCATAAGGAGAGGGTTTTCTTGAAGTTGTCTCCCACTCATGGGCCAGATAAAATGATTAGAAAACAAGCCAAAGCTGCAGCCCCTTGTCTATCCTGACTCTCAGGAGCCCACACCTGTTCCTTGGACCTGGCCGGTTCAGCAAGTTCCATTTTCTGCAACTGTGAGCCCCTGAGGGGTGATGATTGGCTGACCTGGGCAGCCTTACCGTGCGGGCCAGCCCTCCCCAGGTGTGCCTGGGTTGAGATCAATATAAATACCACTCCAGGCAGCAAGAGCCCCTGCAGCCGTGCCTGACGCCATTTTCTCTGCCCTGTCAGCAGTCTCGGGGCTGGGCTGGTGGGAGGGAGTGAGAGGCCACGGCTTTGTGGGTGGCCCAGTGTGAGTGGGGCTCTGCTGGACTTTCTGCAGCAGTTGCCAGGCTGCCACCTGCTAAAGAAGAGGATGTGTCACCCATACCTGCTGCTGGAATTTCTCCCTGGGCAGAGGTGAGGAAGGAAAAAAGCAGTGGGGGCAGGGACAGGACGGGTATCTCAGGCAGGGAAATGGAAATCTTCCAGAAGAGCACCCAGGGCCAGGACCATCCTGGCTGGCCTGCAGGCACCAAGTCGGCCGGCATGCTGTCACTCGTGTGGCTCTATGGCCCTTCCTCTAGGCTTTCAAGTCCTTGTATATATTCAGGTGTTTTACCTGGGACGGGTGGGAATAGTTCAGCAGCAACTGGCCTGGGGCTCAGCTCACGTTTACTCACAGATGCCTCGGCACGGTGCCCCAGCTTTGCAATGAGGACGCTTGTTGCGTGGGGGCTGCTGGCTGAATGGGAGACGATTCCCCACCACTGGCCAACTTCAGAATTGTTTACAACTGGAGCAAGTGCCCTGATACGGTTTTCCTCTGTGGAACTGGTGGGTTCTGTGTTTTTTTTCTCTTTTTCGTTTTTGGTTCAAGGTAGATTTTATTCCTCTTTTTTGTATTTACAGATATAAGCATGGAAATAATTTATTCATATAAATACATGTATGTGAAGGGAATAATTGTTTTTTCTGTTTTATTTTTTAAATTTTATTTCTTTTTAATTTTGAATTTTATTTTGTATTTTTATACAGCAGGTTCTTATTGGTTATCTATTTTATACATATAAATGTATACATGCCAATCCCAGTCTCTCAACTCCTCCCACCACCACCCCCCCAACAGCTTTCCCCCCTTGTTGTCCATACATTTGTTGTCTACATCTGTTGCTCTATTTATGCCTTGCAAAATGGTTAATCTGTACAGTTTTTCTAGGTTCCACATATATGCATGAATATACAAGATTTGTTTTTGTCTTTCTGACTTACTTCACTCTGTATGACAGTCTCTAGATCCATCGACGTCTCTACAAATGACCCAATTTCATTCCTTTTCATGGCTTAGTAATATTCCATTTTATATATGTACCACAGCTTTATGCATTCGTCTGTCTGTGGGCATTTAGGTTGCTTCCATTACCTCGATATTGTAAATAGTGATGCAATGAACATTGCGGTGAATGTCTCGTTTTGATTTATGGTTTTGTCTGGGTATATGTCCAGTACTGGGATTGCTGTATCATATGGTAATTCTATTGTTAGTTTCTTAAGAAACTCCATATTGTTCTCCGTAGTGACTGTATCAATTTATATTCCCAACAATAGTGGAAGAGGGTTCCTTTTCTCCACACCCTTTCCAGCATTTTTGTTTGTAGATTTTCTCATGATGCCCATTCTATCAGGTGTGAGGTGATACCTCATTGTTGAGTCCATTTTGTTGAGCAAGGGGTAGGTCTTGTCTATTACATATTTGGCTTATTAAATGGTATCTGTGCTAATTTCAAACTCTGGTTTTATGCAGCACCCCAACTCACTTTCCCCCTTAAGGAAGCATAAGTTGGTTTTCTAAACTTGAGACCCTGTTCTGTTTTGTAATTCAGTTCATGTGTAGCCAAGTTCACATTCCGTGTATTAGTGATATCTTATGATGTTTCTTTTTCTGTGTGACTTATTTCAGTTAGAATCATCATACCTGAATCCACTCATTATGCTGCTACGGGCCTGATGACATAGATTTCATGGCAGAGTGATTTTGCATTGTACATAAGTACCACAACTTCTTCATCCATTTTTCACTTTCTGCGATATTGAACTTGTACCGTAAACGAGGTTCTTGTAAACAGAGCTGTCCCAAACAGTGGGGTGGCTGTGTCTTTTTGATTTTAATTTCCCTAAGCTATAGGACCATAAGTGGAAGTGCCCTAGGCTCTGTTGCTTTGTTTTTTAGATGTTTCAGGAAACACCATACACTTCTCCCGAGTGGCTGTTGGCAATTTACATCCCGCCCATCAGCATAACAAGGCTCCCAGTTCTCCATGGCCTGTCCTGCCTTTCTGGATTTTACACTTTTCTCAGATGGCCCTTTTGACCGGGGGGAAGTGAGACTTCATTGCAGTGCAGATTTCCTTTGCAAGCTTGCTTGGTTGGCCAAAAAGGGCGTATGTCAGGAAAAAACGCATACGCCCTTTTTGGCCAAGTGCATCATTGTGGACGTTCTCCCTCTTTTCCTATGCTTTCAATGCAATTCCAGTCTACCTCCTGAAATCGGTTTCCTGCAATTCTTCCCCGCTTTCAAGTCCTCTTGGCAACCTTACTTCAGTATATTTTTGGACGATAGCTGTCATTTATAAGTCTGCAGGTTTGTGAATTACAGTGCCCCTGAGCTCCTTTCTTCAACTCGCTTTCTTGTGAGCTGGCCGCAACACCGCAGGATTGCTTCAGGCCCTAATCTGGTTCCGGCACGGCACACTGAGCCTTTGGTTAATTCCTCTTCCTCGTGGGAAATGAGAGTTAAATTTGCCCGTCCAGACACCTCCAGCTAGTCTCTCATTGGTTCTCCCTATTCCTGTTCATCTTCCGCAGAAATTGCAAACTGGGCCAAACAGGAGGTTAAAGGCACTGACTCTCCAAGTCGGGAGAGTGTTAGTAAAGCGTCTGGAATGTTGCACCCGAGTACCAGGGGACGAGAACTGAGACATATTGGAACACGTCTCCCGATCAGATGGTTGATCATACTCTGGGTTCCACATGCATGTTTTAGCTGACGGAAGAATCCCTGAAACCTGGAGAGTTGAGACCCGTGGAATGGGTACCATGCAATATGACTTCAAAGGGTCTTCATTGGCTCACCGAACCTCTCTAATCCTATCACTGCTACGTTTATGCCCCTGTACACACGCTTGGTTCCCTTTCGGAGACATAGCAATCCATAGGTTTTAAGATACTTACTAGTCAGGTACATTCTTAGGCATTTAATATGGGGTGTTGAGTCCATTTCGTTGATCAAGGAGTAGCTCTTGTCTATTACATATTTGGCTTAAGGAATTTTATCTGTGCTCATTTCAATCTCTGGTTTTATGCACCACCCCAACTCACCTTTCCCCTTAAGCAAGCATAAGTTGGTTTTCTAAATTTGAGACCCTGTTCTGTTTTGGAATTCAGTTCCTGTGTAGCCAAGTTTACATTCCGTGTATTAGTGATATCTTATGATGTTTCTTTTTCTGTGTGACTTATTTCAGTTAGAATCATCATACCTGAATCCACTCATTATGCTGCTACAGGTCTGATGGCAGAGATTTCATTGCTGAGTGATATTGCATTGTACGTAAGTACGATAACTTCTTCATCCATTTTTCACTTTCTGCGATATTGAACTTGTACCGTAAACGAGGTTCTTGTAAACAGAGGCGTCCCAAATTTTGGGGTGGCTGTGTCTTTTTGATTTTAATTTCCCTAAGCTATAGGACCATAAGTGGAAGTGCCCTAGGCTCTGTTGCTTTGTTTTTTAGATGTTTCAGGAAACACCATACACTTCTCCCGAGTGTCTGTTGGAAATTTACATCCCGCCCATCAGCATAACAAGGCTCCCAGTTCTCCATGGCCTGTCCTGCCTTTCTGGATTTTACACTTTTTTCAGATGGCCCTTTTGACCGGGGGGAAGTGAGACTTCATTGTAGTGCAGATTTCCTTTGCAAGCTTGCTTGGTTGGCCAAAAAGGGCGTATGCGTTTTTTCCTGAATATATTCAGGAAAAAACGCATACGCCCTTTTTGGCCAAGTGCATCATTGTGGACGTTCTGCCTCTTTTCCTATGCTTTCAATGCAATTCCAGTCTACCTCCTGAAATCGGTTTCCTGCAATTCTGCCCCGCTTTCAAGTCCTCTTGGCAGCCTTACTTCAGTATATTTTTGGACGATAGGTGTCATTTATAACTCTGCAGGTTTGTGAATTACAGTGCCCCTGAGCTCCTTTCTTCAACTCGCTTTCTTGTGACCTGGCCGCAACACCGCAGGATGGCTTCAGGCCCTAATCTGGTTCCGGCACGGCACGCTGAGCCTTTGGTTAATTCCACTTCCTGGTGGGAAATGAGAGTTAAATTTGCCCGTCCAGACACCTCCAGCTAGTCTCTCATTGGTTCTCGCTATTCCTGTTCATCTTCCGCAGAAATTGCAAACTGGGCCAAAGAGGAGGTTAAAGGGACTGACTCTCCAAGTCGGGAGAGTGTTAGTAAAGCGTCTGGAATGTTGCACCCGAGTACCAGGGTACGAAAACTGAGACATATTTGAACACGTCTCCCAATCACATGGTTGATCATACTCTAGGTTCCACATGCATGTTTTAGCTGGAGGAAGAACACCTTAAACCTGGGTAGTTAAAACCCGTGGAATGGGTACCATGCAATATGACTTCAAAGGGTCTTCATTTGCTCACCGAACCTCTCCAATCCTATCACTGCTGCGTTTATGCCCCTGTACACATGCTTGATTCTCTTTCAGAGACATAGCAATCCATAGGTTTTAAGATACTTACTAGTCAGGTACATTCTTAGACGTTTAATATGCGGTGTTGAGTCCATTTCGCTGAGCAAGGAGTAGTTCTTGTCTATTCCATATTTGGCTTAAGGAACTTTATCTGTGCTCATTTCAATCTCTGGTTTTATGCAGCACCCCAACTCACCTTTCCCCTTAAGCAAGCATAAGTTGGTTTTCTAAATTTGAGACCCTGTTCTGTTCTGTAATTCAGTTCCTGTGTAGCCAAGTTTACATTCCATGTATTAGTGATATCTTATGATGTTTCTTTTTCTGTGTGACTTATTTCAGTTAGAATCATCATACCTGAATCCACTCATTGTGCTGCTAAGGGCCTGATGACATAGATTTCATTGCTGAGTGATATTGCTTTGTAAGTAAATACCACAACTTCTTTATCCATTTTCCACTTTCTGTGATGTTGAACTTGTACTGTAAACGAGGTTCTTGTAAACAGAGGCATCCCAAACTATGGGGTGGCTGTGTCTTTTTGATTTTAATTTCCCTAAGCTATAGGACCATAAGTGGAAGTGCCCTAGGCTCTGTTGCTTTGTTTTTTAGATGTTTCAGGAAACACCATACACTTCTCCCGAGTGTCTGTTGGAAATTTACATCCCGCCCATCAGCATAACAAGGCTCCCAGTTCTCCATGGCCTGTCCTGCCTTTCTGGATTTTACACTTTTTTCAGATGGCCCTTTTGACCGGGGGGAAGTGAGACTTCATTGTAGTGCAGATTTCCTTTGCAAGCTTGCTTGGTTGGCCAAAAAGGACGTATGCGTTTTTTCCTGAATATATTCAGGAAAAAACGCATACGCCCTTTTTGGCCAAGTGCATCATTGTGGACGTTCTGCCTCTTTTCCTATGCTTTCAATGCAATTCCAGTCTACCTCCTGAAATCGGTTTCCTGCAATTCTGCCCCGCTTTCAAGTCCTCTTGGCAGCCTTACTTCAGTATATTTTTGGACGATAGCTGTCATTTATAACTCTGCAGGTTTGTGAATTACAGTGCCGCTGAGCTCCTTTCTTCAGCTCGCTTTCTTTTGAGCTGGCCTCAACACCGCAGGATGGCTTCAGGCCCTAATCTGGTTCCGGCACGACACGCGGAGCCTTTGGTTAATTCCTCTTCCTCGTGGGAAATGAGAGTTAAATTTGCCCGTCCAGACACCTCCAGCTAGTCTCTCATTGGTTCTCACTATTCCTGTTCATCTTCCGCAGAAATTGCAAACTGGGCCAAACAGGAGGTTAAAGGGACTGACTCTCCAATTCTGGAGGGTGTTGGTAAAGCATCTGGAATGTTGCACCCGAGTACCAGGGTACGAAAACAGAGACATATTTGAACACGTCTCCCGATCACATGGTTGGTCATACTCTAGGTTCCACATGCATATTTTAGCTGAAGGAAGAATACCTTAAACCTGGGTAGTTGAAACCCGTGGAATGGGTACCATTCAATATGACTTCAAAGGGTCTTCATTTGCTCACCGAACCTCTCCAATCCTATCACTGCTGCGTTTATGCCCCTGTACACATGCTTGATTCTCTTTCGGAGACATAGCAATCCATAGATTTTAAGATACTTACTAGTCAGGTACATTCTTAGGCGTTTAATATGGGGTGTTGAGTCCATTTCGTTGAGCAAGGAGTAGCTCTTGTCTATTCCATATTTGGCTTAAGGAACTTTATCTGTGCTCATTTCAATCTCTGGTTTTATGCAGCACCCCAACTCACCTTTACCCTTAAGCAAGCATAAGTTGGTTTTCTAAATTTGAGACCCTGTTCTGTTCTGTAATTCAGTTCCTGTGTAGCAAAGTTTACATTCCGTGTATTACTGATACCTTATGATGTTTCTTTTTCTGTGTGACTTATTTCAGTTAGAATCATCATACCTGAATCCACTCATTATGCTGCTAAGGGCCTGATGACATAGATTTCATTGCTGAGTGATATTGCTTTGTAAGTAAATACCACAACTTCTTTATCCATTTTCCACTTTCTGTGATGTTGAACTTGTACTGTAAACGAGGTTCTTGTAAACAGAGGCATCCCAAACTATGGGGTGGCTGTGTCCTTTTGATTTTAATTTCCCTAAGCTATAGGACCATAAGTGGAAGTGCCCTAGGCTCTGTTGCTTTGTTTTTTAGATGTTTCAGGAAACACCATACACTTCTCCCGAGTGTCTGTTGGAAATTTACATCCCGCCCATCAGCATAACAAGGCCCCCAGTTCTCCATGGCCTGTCCTGCCTTTCTGGATTTTACACTTTTTTCAGATGGCCCTTTTGACCGGGGGGAAGTGAGACTTCATTGTAGTGCAGATTTCCTTTGCAAGCTTGCTTGGTTGGCCAAAAAGGGCGTATGCGTTTTTTCCTGAATATATTCAGGAAAAAACGCATACGCCCTTTTTGGCCAAGTGCATCATTGTGGACGTTCTGCCTCTTTTCCTATGCTTTCAATGCAATTCCAGTCTACCTCCTGAAATCGGTTTCCTGCAATTCTGCCCCGCTTTCAAGTCCTCTTGGCAGCCTTACTTCAGTATATTTTTGGACGATAGCTGTCATTTATAACTCTGCAGGTTTGTGAATTACAGTGCCGCTGAGCTCCTTTCTTCAGCTCGCTTTCTTTTGAGCTGGCCTCAACACCGCAGGATGGCTTCAGGCCCTAATCTGGTTCCGGCACGACACGCGGAGCCTTTGGTTAATTCCTCTTCCTCGTGGGAAATGAGAGTTAAATTTGCCCGTCCAGACACCTCCAGCTAGTCTCTCATTGGTTCTCACTATTCCTGTTCATCTTCCGCAGAAATTGCAAACTGGGCCAAACAGGAGGTTAAAGGGACTGACTCTCCAAGTCTGGAGGGTGTTGGTAAAGCATCTGGAATGTTGCACCCGAGTACCAGGGTTCGAAAACAGAGACATATTTGAACACGTCTCCCGATCACATGGTTGGTCATACTCTAGGTTCCACATGCATATTTTAGCTGAAGGAAGAATACCTTAAACCTGGGTAGTTGAAACCCGTGGAATGGGTACCATTCAATATGACTTCAAAGGGTCTTCATTTGCTCACCGAACCTCTCCAATCCTATCACTGCTGCGTTTATGCCCCTGTACACATGCTTGATTCTCTTTCAGAGACATAGCAATCCATAGGTTTTAAGATACTTACTAGTCAGGTACATTCTTAGGCGTTTAATATGGGGTGTTGAGTCCATTTCGTTGAGCAAGGAGTAGCTCTTGTCTATTCCATATTTGGCTTAAGGAACTTTATCTGTGCTCATTTCAATCTCTGGTTTTATGCAGCACCCCAACTCACCTTTACCCTTAAGCAAGCATAAGTTGGTTTTCTAAATTTGAGACCCTGTTCTGTTCTGTAATTCAGTTCCTGTGTAGCCAAGTTTACATTCCGTGTATTACTGATACCTTATGATGTTTCTTTTTCTGTGTGACTTATTTCAGTTAGAATCATCATACCTGAATCCACTCATTATGCTGCTAAGGGCCTGATGACATAGATTTCATTGCTGAGTGATATTGCTTTGTAAGTAAATACCACAACTTCTTTATCCATTTTCCACTTTCTGTGATGTTGAACTTGTACTGTAAACGAGGTTCTTGTAAACAGAGGCATCCCAAACTATGGGGTGGCTGTGTCCTTTTGATTTTAATTTCCCTAAGCTATAGGACCATAAGTGGAAGTGCCCTAGGCTCTGTTGCTTTGTTTTTTAGATGTTTCAGGAAACACCATACACTTCTCCCGAGTGTCTGTTGGAAATTTACATCCCGCCCATCAGCATAACAAGGCCCCCAGTTCTCCATGGCCTGTCCTGCCTTTCTGGATTTTACACTTTTTTCAGATGGCCCTTTTGACCGGGGGGAAGTGAGACTTCATTGTAGTGCAGATTTCCTTTGCAAGCTTGCTTGGTTGGCCAAAAAGGGCGTATGCGTTTTTTCCTGAATATATTCAGGAAAAAACGCATACGCCCTTTTTGGCCAAGTGCATCATTGTGGACGTTCTGCCTCTTTTCCTATGCTTTCAATGCAATTCCAGTCTACCTCCTGAAATCGGTTTCCTGCAATTCTGCCCCGCTTTCAAGTCCTCTTGGCAGCCTTACTTCAGTATATTTTTGGACGATAGCTGTCATTTATAACTCTGCAGGTTTGTGAATTACAGTGCCGCTGAGCTCCTTTCTTCAGCTCGCTTTCTTTTGAGCTGGCCTCAACACCGCAGGATGGCTTCAGGCCCTAATCTGGTTCCGGCACGACACGCGGAGCCTTTGGTTAATTCCTCTTCCTCGTGGGAAATGAGAGTTAAATTTGCCCGTCCAGACACCTCCAGCTAGTCTCTCATTGGTTCTCACTATTCCTGTTCATCTTCCGCAGAAATTGCAAACTGGGCCAAACAGGAGGTTAAAGGGACTGACTCTCCAAGTCTGGAGGGTGTTGGTAAAGCATCTGGAATGTTGCACCCGAGTACCAGGGTTCGAAAACAGAGACATATTTGAACACGTCTCCCGATCACATGGTTGGTCATACTCTAGGTTCCACATGCATATTTTAGCTGAAGGAAGAATACCTTAAACCTGGGTAGTTGAAACCCGTGGAATGGGTACCATTCAATATGACTTCAAAGGGTCTTCATTTGCTCACCGAACCTCTCCAATCCTATCACTGCTGCGTTTATGCCCCTGTACACATGCTTGATTCTCTTTCAGAGACATAGCAATCCATAGGTTTTAAGATACTTACTAGTCAGGTACATTCTTAGGCGTTTAATATGGGGTGTTGAGTCCATTTCGTTGAGCAAGGAGTAGCTCTTGTCTATTCCATATTTGGCTTAAGGAACTTTATCTGTGCTCATTTCAATCTCTGGTTTTATGCAGCACCCCAACTCACCTTTACCCTTAAGCAAGCATAAGTTGGTTTTCTAAATTTGAGACCCTGTTCTGTTCTGTAATTCAGTTCCTGTGTAGCCAAGTTTACATTCCGTGTATTACTGATACCTTATGATGTTTCTTTTTCTGTGTGACTTATTTCAGTTAGAATCATCATACCTGAATCCACTCATTATGCTGCTAAGGGCCTGATGACATAGATTTCATTGCTGAGTGATATTGCTTTGTAAGTAAATACCACAACTTCTTTATCCATTTTTCACTTTCTGCGATGTTGAACTTGTACTGTAAACGAGGTTCTTGTAAACAGAGGCGTCCCAAACTTTGGGGTGGCTGTGTCTTTTTGATTTTAATTTCCCTAAGCTATAGGACCATAAGTGGAAGTGCCCTAGGCTCTGTTGCTTTGTTTTTTAGATGTTTCAGGAAACACCATACACTTCTCCCGAGTGTCTGTTGACACTTTACATCCCGCCCATCAGCATAACAAGGCTCCCAGTTCTCCATGGCCTGTCCTGCCTTTCTGGATTTTACACTTTTCTCAGATGGCCCTTTTGACCGGGGGGAAGTGAGACTTCATTGCAGTGCAGATTTCCTTTGCAAGCTTGCTTGGTTGGCCAAAAATGGCGTATGTCAGGAAAAAACACATATGCCCTTTTTGGCCAAGTGCATCATTGTGGACGTTCTCCCTCTTTTCCTATGCTTTCAATGCAATTCCAGTCTACCTCCTGAAATCGGTTTCCTGCAATTCTTCCCCGCTTTCAAGTCCTCTTGGCAACCTTACTTCAGTATATTTTTGGACGATAGCTGTCATTTATAAGTCTGCAGGTTTGTGAATTACAGTGCCCCTGAGCTCCTTTCTTCAACTCGCTTTCTTGTGAGCTGGCCGCAACACCGCAGGATTGCTTCAGGCCCTAATCTGGTTCCGGCACAACATGCTGAGCCTTTGGTTAACTCCTCTTCCTGGTGGGAAATGCGAGTTAAATTTGCCCGTCCAGACACCTCCAGCTAGTCTCTCATTGGTTCTCCCTATTCCTGTTCATCTTCCGCAGAAATTGCAAACTGGGCCAAACAGGAGGTTAAAGGCACTGACTCTCCAAGTCGGGAGAGTGTTAGTAAAGCGTCTGGAATGTTGCACCCGAGTACCAGGGGACGAGAACTGAGACATATTGGAACACGTCTCCCGATCAGATGGTTGATCATACTCTGGGTTCCACATGCATGTTTTAGCTGACGGAAGAATCCCTGAAACCTGGAGAGTTGAGACCCGTGGAATGGGTACCATGCAATATGACTTCAAAGGGTCTTCATTGGCTCACCGAACCTCTCCAATCCTAACACTGCTACGTTTATGCCCCTGTACACATGCTTGGTTCCCTTTTGGAGACATAGCAATCCATAGGTTTTAAGATACTTACTAGTCAGGTACATTCTTAGGCATTTAATATGGGGTGTTGAGTCCATTTCGTTGATCAAGGAGTAGCTCTTGTCTATTACATATTTGGCTTAAGGAATTTTATCTGTGCTCATTTCAATCTCTGGTTTTATGCAGCACCCCAACTCACCTTTCACCTTAAGCAAGCATAAGTTGGTTTTCTAAATTTGAGACCCTGTTCTGTTTTGTAATTCACTTCGTGTGTAGCCAAGTTTACATTCCGTGTATTAGTGATATCTTATGATGTTTCTTTTTCTGTGTGACTTATTTCAGTTAGAATCATCATACCTGAATCCACTCATTATGCTGCTATGGGTCTGATGGCAGAGATTTCATTGCTGAGTGATATTGCATTGTACGTAAGTACGATAACTTCTTTATCCATTTTTCACTTTCTGCGATATTGAACTTGTACCGTAAACGAGGTTCTTGTAAACAGAGGCGTCCCAAACTTTGGGGTGGCTGTGTCTTTTTGATTTTAATTTCCCTAAGCTATAGGACCATAAGTGGAAGTGCCCTAGGCTCTGTTGCTTTGTTTTTTAGATATTTCAGGAAACACCATACACTTCTCCCGAGTGTCTGTTGGCAATTTACATCCCGCCCATCAGCATAACAAGGCTCCCAGTTCTCCATGGCCTGTCCTGCCTTTCTGGATTTTACACTTTTTTCAGATGGCCCTTTTGACCGGGGGGAAGTGAGACTTAATTGTAGTGCAGATTTCCTTTGCAAGCTTGCTTGGTTGGCCAAAAAGGGCGTATGCGTTTTTTCCTGAATATATTCAGGAAAAAATGCATACGCCCTTTTTGGCCAAGTGCATCATTGTGGACGTTCTGCCTCTTTTCCTATGCTTTCAATGCAATTCCAGTCTACCTCCTGAAATCGGTTTCCTGCAATTCTGCCCCGCTTTCAAGTCCTCTTGGCAGCCTTACTTCAGTATATTTTTGGACGATAGCTGTCATTTATAACTCTGCAGGTTTGGGAATTACAGTGCCCCTGAGCTCCTTTCTTCAACTCGCTTTCTTGTGACCTGGCCGCAACACCGCAATATGGCTTCAGGCCCTAATCTGGTTCCGGCACGGCACGCTGAGCCTTTGGTTAATTCCTCTTCCTGGTGGGAAATGAGAGTTAAATTTGCCCGTCCAGACACCTCCAGCTAGTCTCTCATTGGTTCTCCCTATTCCTGTTCATCTTCCGCAGAAATTGCAAACTGGGCCAAACAGGAGGTTAAAGGGACTGACTCTCCAAGTCTGGAGAGTGTTAGTAAAGCGTCTGGAATGTTGCACCCGAGTACCAGGGGTCGAAATCTGAGAAATATTGGAACACATCTCCCGATCACATTGTTGATCATACTCTGGGTTCCACATGCATATTTTAGCTGAAGGAAGAATCCCTGAAACCTGGAGAGTTGAGACCCGTGGAATGCGTACCATGCAATATGACTTCAAAGGGTCTTCATTTGCTCACCGAACCTCTCCAATCCTATCACTGCTGCGTTTATGCCTCTGCACACACGCTTCATTCTCTTTTGGAGACATAGCAATCCATAGGTTTTAAGATACTTATTAGTCAGGTACATTCTTAGGCGTTTAATATGGGGTGTTGAGTCCATTTCGTTGAGCAAGGAGTAGCTCTTGTCTATTCCATATTTGGCTTAAGGAACTTTATCTGTGCTCATTTCAATCTCTGGTTTTATGCAGCACTCCAACTCACCTTTTCCCTTAAGCAAGCATAAGTTGGTTTTCTAAATTTGAGACCCTGTTCTGTTTTGTACTTCAGTTCCTGTGTAGCCAAGTTTACATTCCGTGTATTAGTGATATCTTATGATGTTTCTTTTTCTGTGTGACTTATTTCAGTTAGAATCATCATACCTGAATCCACTCATTATGTTGCTACGGGCCTGATGACATAGATTTCATTGCTGAATGATATTGCATTGTACATAAGTACCACAACTTCTTTATCCATTTTTCACTTTCTGCGATATTGAACTTGTACCGTAAGCGAGGTTCTTGTAAACAGAGCCGTCCAAACTTTGGGGTTGCTGTGTCTTTTTGATTTTAATTTCCCTAAGCTATAGGACCATAAGTGGAAGTGCCCTAGGCTCTGTTGCTTTGTTTTTTAGATGTTTCAGGAAACACCATACATTTCTCCCGAGTGTCTGTTGGAAATTTACATCCCGCCCATCAGCATAACAAGGCTCCCAGTTCTCCATGGCCTGTCCTGCCTTTCTGGATTTTACACTTTTTTCAGATGGCCCTTTTGACCGGGGGGAAGTGAGACTTCATTGTAGTGCAGATTTCCTTTGCAAGCTTGCTTGGTTGGCCAAAAAGGGCGTATGCGTTTTTTCCTGAATATATTCAGGAAAAAACGCATACGCCCTTTTTGGCCAAGTGCATCATTGTGGACGTTCTGCCTCTTTTCCTATGCTTTCAATGCAATTCCAGTCTACCTCCTGAAATCGGTTTCCTGCAATTCTGCCCCGCTTTCAAGTCCTCTTGGCAGCCTTACTTCAGTATATTTTTGGACGATAGCTGTCATTTATAACTCTGCAGGTTTGTGAATTACAGTGCCCCTGAGCTCCTTTCTTCAACTCGCTTTCTTGTGACCTGGCCGCAACACCGCAGGATGGCTTCAGGCCCTAATCTGGTTCCGGCACGGCACGCTGAGCCTTTGGTTAATTCCTCTTCCTGGTGGGAAATGAGAGTTAAATTTGCCCGTCCAGACACCTCCAGCTAGTCTCTCATTGGTTCTCGCTATTCCTGTTCATCTTCCGCAGAAATTGCAAACTAGGCCAAACAGGAGGTTAAAGGGACTGACTCTCCAAGTCGGGAGAGTGTTAGTAAAGCGTCTGGAATGTTGCACCCGAGTACCAGGGTACGAAAACTGAGACATATTTAAACACGTCTCCCGATCACATGGTTGATCATACTCTAGGTTCCACATGCATGTTTTAGCTGGAGGAAGAACACCTTAAACCTGGGTAGTTAAAACCCGTGGAATGGGTACCATGCAATATGACTTCAAAGGGTCTTCATTTGCTCACCGAACCTCTCCAATCCTATCACTGCTGCGTTTATGCCCCTGTACACATGCTTGATTCTCTTTCAGAGACATAGCAATCCATAGGTTTTAAGATACTTACTAGTCAGGTACATTCTTAGACGTTTAATATGCGGTGTTGAGTCCATTTCGCTGAGCAAGGAGTAGTACTTGTCTATTCCATATTTGGCTTAAGGAACTTTATCTGTGCTCATTTCAATCGCTGGTTTTATGCAGCACCCCAACTCACCTTTACCCTTAAGCAAGCATAAGTTGCTTTTCTAAATTTGAGACCCTGTTCTGTTCTGTAATTCAGTTCCTGTGTAGCCAAGTTTACATTCCGTGTATTAGTGATATCTTATGATGTTTCTTTTTCTGTGTGACTTATTTCAGTTAGAATCATCATACCTGAATCCACTCATTGTGCTGCTAAGGGCCTGATGACATAGATTTCATTGCTGAGTGATATTGCTTTGTAAATAAATACCACAACTTCTTTATCCATTTTCCACTTTCTGTGATGTTGAACTTGTACTGTAAACGAGGTTCTTGTAAACAGAGGCATCCCAAACTATGGGGTGGCTGTGTCTTTTTGATTTTAATTTCCCTAAGCTATAGGACCATAAGTGGAAGTGCCCTAGGCTCTGTTGCTTTGTTTTTTAGATGTTTCAGGAAACACCATACACTTCTCCCGAGTGTCTGTTGGCAATTTACATCCCGCCCATCAGCATAACAAGGCCCCCAGTTCTCCATGGCCTGTCCTGCCTTTCTGGATTTTACACTTTTTTCAGATGGCCCTTTTGACCGGGGGGAAGTGAGACTTCATTGTAGTGCAGATTTCCTTTGCAAGCTTGCTTGGTTGGCCAAAAAGGGCGTATGCGTTTTTTCTGAATATATTCAGGAAAAAACGCATACACCCTTTTTGGCCAAGTGCATCATTGTGGACGTTCTGCCTCTTTTCCTATGCTTTCAATGCAATTCCAGTCTACCTCCTGAAATCGGTTTCCTGCAATTCTGCCCCGCTTTCAAGTCCTCTTGGCAGCCTTACTTCAGTATATTTTTGGACGATAGCTGTCATTTATAACTCTGCAGGTTTGTGAATTACAGTGCCCCTGAGCTCCTTTCTTCAACTCGCTTTCTTTTGAGCTGGCCTCAACACCGCAGGATGGCTTCAGGCCCTAATCTTGTTCCGGCACGACACGCGGAGCCTTTGGTTAATTCCTCTTCCTCGTGGGAAATGAGAGTTAAATTTGCCCGTCCAGACACCTCCAGCTAGTCTCTCATTGGTTCTCGCTATTCCTGTTCATCTTCCGCAGAAATTGCAAACTGGGCCAAACTGGAGGTTAAAGGGACTGACTCTCCAAGTCTGGAGGGTGTTGGTAAAGCATCTGGAATGTTGCACCCGAGTACCAGGGGAGGAAAACTGAGACATATTTGAACACGTCTCCCGATAACATGGTTGGTCATACTCTAGGTTCCACATGCATATTTTAGCTGAAGGAAGAATACCTTAAACCAGGGTTGTTGAAACCCGTGGAATGGGTACCATGCAATATGACTTCAAAGGGTCTTCATTTGCTCACCGAACCTCTCCAATCCTATCACTGCTGCGTTTATGCCCCTGTACACACGCTTGATTCTCTTTTGGAGACATAGCAATCCATAGGTTTTAAGATACTTACTAGTCAGGTACATTCTTAGGCGTTTAATATGGGGTGTTGAGTCCATTTCGTTGAGCAAGGAGTAGCTCTTGTCTATTCCATATTTGGCTTAAGGAACTTTATCTGTGCTCATTTCAATCGCTGGTTTTATGCAGCACGCCAAATCACCTTTCCCCTTAAGGAAGCATAAGTTGGTTTTCTAAATTTGAGACCCTGTTCTGTTTTGGAATTCAGTTCCTGTGTAGCCAAGTTTACATTCCGTGTATTAGTGATATCTTATGATGTTTCTTTTTCTGTGTGACTTATTTCCGTTAGAATCATCGTACCTGAATCCACTCATTATGCTGCTACGGGCCTGATGACATAGATTTCATTGCTGAGTGATACTGCATTGTACGTAAGTACCACAAGTTCTTTATCCATTTTTCACTTTCTGTGATATTGAACTTGTACGGTAAACGAGGTTCTTGTAAACAGAGGCGTCCCAAATTTTGGGGTGGCTGTGTCTTTTTGATTTTAATTTCCCTAAGCTATAGGACCATAAGTGGAAGTGCCCTAGGCTCTGTTGCTTTGTTTTTTAGATGTTTCAGGAAACACCATACACTTCTCCCGAGTGTCTGTTGGCAATTTACATCCCGCCCATCAGCATAACAAGGCTCCCAGTTCTCCATGGCCTGTCCTGCCTTTCTTGATTTTACACTTTCTTTAGATGGCCCTTTTGACCGGGGGGAAGTGAGACTTCATTGTAGTGCAGATTTCCTTTGCAAGCTTGCTTGGTTGGCCAAAAAGGGCGTATGCGTTTTTTCCTGAATATATTCAGGAAAAAACGCATACGCCCTTTTTGGCCAAGTGCATCATTGTGGACGTTCTGCCTCGTTTCCTATGCTTTCAATGTAATTCCAGTCTACCTCCTGAAATCGGTTTCCTGCAATTCTGCCCCGCTTTCAAGTCCTCTTGGCAGCCTTACTTCAGTATATTTTTGGACAATAGCTGTCATTTATAAGTCTGCAGGTTTGTGAATTACAGTGCCCCTGAGCTCCTTTCTTCAACTCGCTTTCTTGTGACCTGGCCGCAACACCGCAGGATGGCTTCAGGCCCTAATCTGGTTCCGGCACGGCACGCTGAGCCTTTGGTTATTTCCTCTTCCTGGTGGGAAATGAGAGTTCAATTTGCCCGTCCAGACACCTCCAGCTAGTCTCTCATTGGTTCTCGCTATTCCTGTTCATCTTCCGCAGAAATGGCAAACTGGGCCAAACAGGAGGTTAATGGCGCTGACTCTCCAAGTGGGGAGAGTGTTAGTAAAGCATCTGGAATGTTGCACCCGAGTACCAGGGGAGGAAAACTGAGACATATTTGAACACGTCTCCCGTTCACATGGTTGATCATACTCTGGGTTCCACATGCATGTTTTAGCTGAAGGAAGAATACCTTAAACCTGGAGAGTTGAGACCCGTGGAATGGGTACCATGCAATATGACTTCAAAGGGTCTTCATTTGCTCACCGAACCTCTCCAATCCTATCACTGCTGCGTTTATGCCTCTGTACACACGCTTGATTCTCTTTTGGAGACATAGCAATCCATAGGTTTTAAGATACTTACTAGTCAGGTACATTCTTAGGCGTTTAATATGGGGTGTTGAGTCCATTTCGTTGAGCAAGGAGTAGCTCTTGTCTATTCCATATTTGGCTTAAGGAACTTTATCTGTGCTCATTTCAATGTCTGGTTTTATGCAACACCCCAACTCACCTTTCCCCTTAAGCAAGCATAAGTTGGTTTTCTAAATTTGAGACCCTGTTCTGTTTTGGAATTCAGTTCCTGTGTAGCCAAGTTTACATTCCGTGTATTACTGATATCTTATGATGTTTCTTTTTCTGTGTGACTTATTTCAGTTAGAATCATCGTACCTGAATCCACTCATTATGCTGCTACGGGCCTGATGACATAGATTTCATTGCTGAGTGATACTGCATTGTACGTAAGTACCACAAGTTCTTTATCCATTTTTCACTTTCTGTGATATTGAACTTGTACGGTAAACGAGGTTCTTGTAAACAGAGGCGTCCCAAACTTTGGGGTGCTGTGTCTTTTTGATTTTAATTTCCCTAAGCTATAGGACCATAAGTGGAAGTGCCCTAGGCTCTGTTGCTTTGTTTTTTAGATGTTTCAGGAAACACCATACACTTCTCCCGAGTGTCTGTTGGCAATTTACATCCCGCCCATCAGCATAACAAGGCTCCCAGTTCTCCATGGCCTGTCCTGCCTTTCTGGATTTTACACTTTTTTCAGATGGCCCTTTTGACCGGGGGGAAGTGAGACTTCATTGTAGTGCAGATTTCCTTTGCAAGCTTGCTTGGTTGGCCAAAAAGGGCGTATGCGTTTTTTCCTGAATATATTCAGGAAAAAACGCATACGCCCTTTTTGGCCAAGTGTATCATTGTGGACGTTCTGCCTCTTTTCCTATGCTTTCAATGCAATTCCAGTCTACCTCCTGAAATCGGTTTCCTGCAATTCTGCCCCGCTTTCAAGTCCTCTTGGCAGCCTTACTTCAGTATATTTTTGGACGATAGCTGTCATTTATAACTCTGCAGGTTTGTGAATTACAGTGCCCCTGAGCTCCTTTCTTCAACTCGCTTTCTTGTGACCTGGCCGCAACACCGCAGGATGGCTTCAGGCCCTAATCCGGTTCCGGCACGGCACGCTGAGCCTTAGGTTATTTCCTCTTCCTGATGGGAAATGAGAGTTAAATTTGCCCGTCCAGACACCTCCAGCTAGTCTCTCATTGGTTCTCCCTATTCCTGTTCATCTTCCGCAGAAATTGCAAACTGGGCCAAACAGGAGGTTAAAGGCGCTGACTCTCCAAGTGGGGAGAGTGTTAGTAAAGCGTCTGGAATGTTGCACCCGAGTACCAGGGGACAAAAACTGAGACATATTTGAACACGTCTCCCGTTCACACGGTTGATCATACTCTGGGTTCCACATGCATGTTTTAGCTGAAGGAAGAATACCTTAAACCTGGAGAGTTGAGACCCGTGTAATGGGTACCATGCAATATGACTTCAAAGGGTCTCCATTTGCTCATCGAACCTCTCCAATCCTATCACTGCTGCGTTTATGCCCCTGTACACATGCTTGATTCTCTTTCGGAGACATAGCAATCCATAGGTTTTAAGATACTTACTAGTCAGGTACATTCTTAGGCGTTTAATATGCGGTGTTGAGTCCATTTCGTTGAGCAATGAGTAGCTCTTGTCTATTCCATATTTGGCTTAAGGAACTTTATCTGTGCTCATTTCAATCTCTGGTTTTATGCAGCACCCCAACTCACCTTTACCCTTAAGCAAGCATAAGTTGCTTTTCTAAATTTGAGACGCTGTTCTGTTCTGTAATTCAGTTCCTGTGTAGCCAAGTTTACATTCCGTGTATTAGTGATATCTTATGATGTTTCTTTTTCTGTGTGACTTATTTCAGTTAGAATCATCATACCTGAATCCACTCATTATGCTGCTAAGGGCCTGATGACATAGATTTCATTGCTGAGTGATATTGCTTTGTAAGTAAATACCACAACTTCTTTATCCATTTTTCACTTTCTGTGATGTTGAACTTGTACTGTAAACGAGGTTCTTGTAAACAGAGGTGTCCCAAACTTTGGGGTGGCTGTGTCTTTTTGATTTTAATTTCCCTAATCTATAGGACCATAAGTGAAAGTGCCCTACGCTCTGTTGCTTTGTTTTTTAGATGTTTCAGGAAACACCATACACTTCTCCCGAGTGTCTGTTGGCAATTTACATCCCGCCCATCAGCATAACAAGGCTCCCAGTTCTCCATGGCCTGTCCTGCCTTTCTGGATTTTACACTTTTTTCAGATGACCCTTTTGACCGGGGGAAGTGAGACTTCATTGTAGTGCAGATTTCCTTTGCAAGCTTGCTTGGTTGGCCAAAAAGGGCGTATGCGTTTTTTCCTGAATATATTCAGGAAAAAACGCATACGCCCTTTTTGGCCAAGTGCATCATTGTGGACGTTCTGCCTCTTTTCCTATGCTTTCAATGCAATTCCTGTCTACCTCCTGAAATCGGTTTCCTGCAATTCTGCCCCGCTTTCAAGTCCTCTTGGCAGCCTTACTTCAGTATATTTTTGGACAATAGCTGTCATTTATAAGTCTGCAGGTTTGTGAATTACAGTGTCCCTGAGCTCCTTTCTTCAACTCGCTTTCTTGTGACCTGGCCGCAACACCGCAGGATGGCTTCAGGCCCTAATCTGGTTCCGCCACGGCACGCTGAGCCTTTGGTTATTTCCTCTTCCTGGTGGGAAATGAGAGTTCAATTTGCCCGTCCAGACACCTCCAGCTAGTCTCTCATTGGTTCTCGCTATTCCTGTTCATCTTCCGCAGAAATGGCAAACTGGGCCAAACAGGAGGTTAAAGGCGCTGACTCTCCAAGTGGGGAGAGTGTTAGAAAAGCATCTGGAATGTTGCACCCGAGTACCAGAGGAGGAAAACTGAGACATATTTGAACACGTCTCCCGTTCACACGGTTGATCATACTCTGGGTTCCACATGCATGTTTTAGCTGAAGGAAGAATACCTTAAACCTGGAGAGTTGAGACCCGTGGAATGGGTACCATGCAATATGACTTCAAAGGGTCTTCATTTGCTCACCGAACCTCTCCAATCCTATCACTGCTGCGTTTATGCCTCTGTACACACGCTTGATTCTCTTTTGGAGACATAGCAATCCATAGGTTTTAAGATACTTACTAGTCAGGTACATTCTTAGGCGTTTAATATGGGGTGTTGAGTCCATTTCGTTGAGCAAGGAGTAGCTCTTGTCTATTCCATATTTGGCTTAAGGAACTTTATCTGTGCTCATTTCAATGTCTGGTTTTATGCAACACCCCAACTCACCTTTCCCCTTAAGCAAGCATAAGTTGGTTTTCTAAATTTGAGACCCTGTTCTGTTTTGGAATTCAGTTCCTGTGTAGCCAAGTTTACATTCCGTGTATTACTGATATCTTATGATGTTTCTTTTTCTGTGTGACTTATTTCAGTTAGAATCATCGTACCTGAATCCACTCATTATGCTGCTACGGGCCTGATGACATAGATTTCATTGCTGAGTGATACTGCATTGTACGTAAGTACCACAAGTTCTTTATCCATTTTTCACTTTCTGTGATATTGAACTTGTACGGTAAACGAGGTTCTTGTAAACAGAGGCGTCCCAAAATTTGGGGTTCTGTGTCTTTTTGATTTTAATTTCCCTAAGCTATAGGACCATAAGTGGAAGTGCCCTAGGCTCTGTTGCTTTGTTTTTTCGATGTTTCAGGAAACACCATACACTTCTCCCGAGTGTCTGTTGGCAATTTACATCCCGCCCATCAGCATAACAAGGCTCCCAGTTCTCCATGGCCTGTCCTGCCTTTCTGGATTTTACACTTTTTTCAGATGGCCCTTTTGACCGGGGGGAAGTGAGACTTCATTGTAGTGCAGATTTCCTTTGCAAGCTTGCTTGGTTGGCCAAAAAGGGCGTATGCGTTTTTTCCTGAATATATTCAGGAAAAAGCGCATACGCCCTTTTTGGCCTAGTGCATCATGGTGGACGTTCTGCCTCTTTTCCTATGCTTTCAATGCAATTCCAGTCTACCTCCTGAAATCGGTTTCCTGCAATTCTGCCCCACTTTCAAGTCCTCTTGGCAGCCTTACTTCAGTATATTTTTGGACGATAGCTGTCATTTATAACTCTGCAGGTTTGTGAATTACAGTGCCCCTGAGCTCCTTTCTTCAACTCGCTTTCTTGTGACATGGCCGCAACACCGCAGGATGGCTTCAGGCCCTAATCTGGTTCCGGCACGGCACGCTAAGCCTTTGGTTATTTCCTCTTCCTTGTGGGAAATGAGAGTTAAATTTGCCCGTCCAGAGACCTCCAGCTAGTCTCTCATTGGTTCTCCCTATTCCTGTTCATCTTCCGCAGAAATTGCAAACTGGGCCAAACAGGAGGTTAAAGGCGCTGACTCTCCAAGTGGGGAGAGTGTTAGTAAAGCGTCTGGAATGTTGCACCCGAGTACCAGGGTACGAAAACTGAGACATGTTTGAACACGTCTCCCGTTCACACGGTTGATCATACTCTGGGTTCCCCATGCATGTTTTAGCTGAAGGAAGAATACCTTAAACCTGGGTAGTTGAAACCCGTGGAATGGGTACCATGCAATATGACTTCAAAGGGTCTTCATTTGCTCACCGAACCTCTCCAATCCTATCACTGCTGCTTTTATGCCCCTGTACGCACGCTTGATTCTCTTTTGGAGACATAGCAATCCATAGGTTTTAAGATACTTACTAGTCAGGTACATTCTTAGGCGTTTAATATGCGGTGTTGAGTCCATTTCGTTGAGCAAGGAGTAGCTCTTGTCTATTCCATATTTGGCTTAAGGAACTTTATCTGTGCTCATTTCAATCGCTGGTTTTATGCAGCACCCCAAATCACCTTTCCCCTTAAGCAAGCATAAGTTGGTTTTCTAAATTTGAGACCCTGTTCTGTTTTGGAATTCAGTTCCTGTGTAGCCAAGTTTACATTCCGTGTATTACTGATATCTCATGATGTTTCTTTTTCTGTGTGACTTATTTCAGTTAGAATCATCATACCTGAATCCACTCATTGTGCTGCTAAGGGCCTGATGACATAGATTTCATTGCTGAGTGATATTGCTTTGTAAGTAAATACCACAACTTATTTATCCATTTTTCACTTTCTGCGATGTTGAACTTGTACTGTAAACGAGGTTCTTGTAAACAGAGGCGTCCCAAACTTTGGGGTGTCTGTGTCTTTTTGATTTTAATTTCCCTTATCTATAGGACCATAAGTGGAAGTGCCCTACGCTCTGTTGCTTTGTTTTTTAGATGTTTCAGGAAACACCATACACTTTTCCCGAGTGTCTGTTGGCAATTTACATCCCGCCCATCAGCATAACAAGGCTCCCAGTTCTCCATGGCCTGTCCTGCCTTTCTGGATTTTACACTTTTTTCAGATGGCCCTTTTGACCGGGGGGAAGTGAGACTTCATTGTAGTGCAGATTTCCTGTGCAAGCTTGCTTGGTTGGCCAAAAAGGGCGTATGCGTTTTTTCCTGAATATATTCAGGAAAAAACGCATATGCCCTTTTTGGCCAAGTGCATCATTGTGGACGTTCTGCCTCTTTTCCTATGCTTTCAATGCAATTCCAGTCTACCTCCTGAAATCGGTTTCCTGCAATTCTGCCCCGCTTTCAAGTCCTCTTGGCAGCCTTACTTCAGTATATTTTTGGACGATAGCTGTCATTTATAACTCTGCAGGTTTGTGAATTACAGTGCCCCTGAGCTCCTTTCTTCAACTCGCTTTCTTGTGACCTGGCCGCAACACCGCAGGATGGCTTCAGGCCCTAATCCGGTTCCGGCACGGCACGCTGAGCCTTTGGTTATTTCCTCTTCCTGATGGGAAATGAGAGTTAAATTTGCCCGTCCAGACACCTCCAGCTAGTCTCTCATTGGTTCTCGCTATTCCTGTTCATCTTCCGCAGAAATTGCAAACTGGGCCAAACAGGAGGTTAAAGGCGCTGACTCTCCAAGTGGGGAGAGTGTTAGTAAAGCGTATGGAATGTTACACCCGAGTACCAGGGGAGGAAAACTGAGACATATTTGAACACGTCTCCCGTTCACACGGTTGATCATACTCTGGGTTCCACATGCATGTTTTAGCTGAAGGAAGAATACCTTAAACCTGGAGAGTTGAGACCCGTGTAATGGGTACCATGCAATATGACTTCAAAGGGTCTTCATTTGCTCACCGAACCTCTCCAATCCTATCACTGCTGCGTTTATGCCCCTGTACACACGCTTGATTCTCTTTTGGAGACATAGCAATCCATAGGTTTTAAGATACTTACTAGACAGGTACATTCTTAGGCGTTTAATATGGGGTGTTGAGTCCATTTCGTTGAGCAAGGAGTAGCTCTTGTCTATTCCATATTTGGCTTAAGGAACTTTATCTGTGCTCATTTCAATCTCTGGTTTTATGCAGCACCCCAAATCACCTTTCCCCTTAAGCAAGCATAAGTTGGTTTTCTAAATTTGAGACCCTGTTCTGTTTTGGAATTCAGTTCCTGTGTAGCCAAGTTTACATTCTGTGTATTAGTGATATCTTATGATGTTTCTTTTTCTGTGTGACTTATTTCAGTTAGAATCATCATACCTGAATCCACTCATTGTGCTGCTAAGGGCCTGATGACATAGATTTCATTGCTGAGTGATATTGCTTTGTAAGTAAATACCACAAATTCTTTATCCATTTTTCACTTTCTGCGATGTTGAACTTGTACTGTAAACGAGGTTCTTGTAAACAGAGGCGTCCCAAACTTTGGGGTGGCTGTGTCTTTTTGATTTTAATTTCCCTAATCTATAGGACCATAAGTGAAAGTGCCCTACGCTCTGTTGCTTTGTTTTTTAGATGTTTCAGGAAACACCATACACTTCTCCCAAGTGGCTGTTGGCAATTTACATCACGCCCATCAGCATAACAAGGCTCCCAGTTCTCCATGGCCTGTCCTGCCTTTCTGGATTTTACACTTTCTTCAGATGGCCCTTTTGACCGGGGGGAAGTGAGTCTTCATTGTAGTGCAGATTTCTTTGCAAGCTTGCTTGGTTGGCCAAAAAGGGCGTATGCGTTTTTTCCTGAATATATTCAGGAAAAAACGCATACGCCCTTTTTGGCCAAGTGCATCATTGTGGACGTTCTGCCTCTTTTCCTATGCTTTCAATGCAATTCCAGTCTACCTCCTGAAATCGGTTTCCTGCAATTCTGCCCCGCTTTCAAGTCCTCTTGGCAGCCTTACTTCAGTATATTTTTGGACGATAGCTGTCATTTATAACTCTGCAGGTTTGTGAATTACAGTGCCCCTGAGCTCCTTTCTTCAACTCGCTTTCTTTTGAGCTGGCCGCAACACCGCAAGATGGCTTCAGGCCCTAATGTGGTTCCGGCACGGCACGCTGAGCCTTTGGTTATTTCCTCTTCCTGGTGGGAAATGAGAGTTAAATTTGCCCGTCTAGACACCTCCAGCTAGTCTCTCATTGGTTCTCCCTATTCCTGTTCATCTTCCGCAGAAATTGCAAACTGGGCCAAACAGGAGGTTAAAGGCGCTGACTCTCCAAGTGGGGAGAGTGTTAGTAAAGCGTCTGGAATGTTGCACCCGAGTACCAGGGGAGGAAAACTGAGACATATTTGAACACGTCTCCCATTCACACGGTTGATCATACTCTGGGATCCACATGCATGTTTTAGCTGAAGGAAGAATACCTTAAACCTGGAGAGTTGAGACCCGTGTAATGGGTACCATGCAATATGACTTCAAAGGGTCTTCATTTGCTCACCGAACCTCTCCAATCCTATCACTGCTGCGTTTATGCCCCTGTACACACGCTTGATTCTCTTTTGGAGACATAGCAATCCATAGGTTTTAAGATACTTACTAGTCAGGTACATTCTTAGGCGTTTAATATTTGGTGTTGAGTCCATTTCGTTGAGCAAGGAGTAGCTCTTGTCTATTCCATATTTGGCTTAAGGAACTTTATCTGTGCTCATTTCAATCTCTGCTTTTATGCACCACCCCAACTCACCTTTCCCCTTAAGCAAGCATAAGTTGGTTTTCTAAATTTGAGACCCTGTTCTGTTTTGGAATTCAGTTCCTGTGTAGCCAAGTTTACATTCCGTGTATTAGTGATATCTTATGATGTTTCTTTTTCAGTGTGACTTATTTCAGTTAGAATCATCGTACCTGAATCCACTCATTATGCTGCTACGGGCCTGATGACATAGATTTCATTGCTGAGTGATACTGCATTGTACGTAAGTACCACAAGTTCTTTATCCATTTTTCACTTTATGTGATATTGAACTTGTACGGTAAACGAGGTTCTTGTAAACAGAGGCGTCCCAAACTTTGGGGTGGCTGTGTCTTTTTGATTTTAATTTCCCTAAGCTATAGGACCATAAGTGGAAGTGCCCTAGGCTCTGTTGCTTTGTTTTTTAGATGTTTCAGGAAACACCATACACTTCTCCCGAGTGTCTGTTGGCAATTTACATCCCGCCCATCAGCATAACAAGGCTCCCAGTTCTCCATGGCCTGTCCTGCCTTTCTGGATTTTACACTTTTTTCAGATGGCCCTTTTGACCGGGGGGAAGTGAGACTTCATTGTAGTGCAGATTTCCTTTGCAAGCTTGCTTGGTTGGCCAAAAAGGGCGTATGCGTTTTTTCCTAAATATATTCAGGAAAAAACGCATATGCCCTTTTTGGCCAAGTGCATCATTGTGGACGTTCTGCCTCCTTTCCTATGCTTTCAATGCAATTCCAGTCTACCTCCTGAAATCGGTTTCCTGCAATTCTGCCCCGCTTTCAAGTCCTCTTGGCAGCCTTACTTCAGTATATTTTTGGACGATAGCTGTCATTTATAACTCTGCAGGTTTGGGAATTACAGTGCCCCTGAGCTCCTTTCTTCAACTCGCTTTCTTGTGACTTGGCCGCAACACTGCAGTATGGCTTCAGGCCCTAATCTGGTTCCGGCACGGTAAGCTGAGCCTTTGGTTAATTCCTCTTCCTGGTGGGAAATGAGAGTTAAATTTGCCCGTCCAGACACCTCCAGCTAGTCTCTCATTGGTTCTCGCTATTCCTGTTCATCTTCCGCAGAAATTGCAAACTGGGCCAAACAGGAGGTTAAAGGGACTGACTCTCCAAGTCGGGAGAGTGTTAGTAAAGCATCTGGAATGTTGCACCCGAGTACCAGGGTACGAAAACTGAGACATATTTGAACACGTCTCCCGATCACATGGTTGATCATACTCTAGGTTCCACATGCATGTTTTAGCTGAAGGAAGAATACCTTAAACCTGGGTACTTGAAACCCGTGGAATGGGTACCATGCAATATGACTCCAAAGGGTCTTCATTTGCTCACCGAAACTCTCCAATCCTATCACTGCTGCGTTTATGTCCCTGTACATATGCTTGATTCTCTTTCGGAGACATAGCAATCCATAGGTTTTAAGATACTTACTAGTCAGGTACATTCTTAGGCGTTTAATATGGGGTGTTGAGTCCATTTCGTTGAGCAAGGAGTAGCTCTTGTCTATTCCATATTTGGCTTAAGGAACTTTATCTGTGCTCATTTCAATCTCTGGTTTTATGCAGCACCCCAACTCACCTTTCCCCTTAAGCAAGCATAAGTTGGTTTTGTAAATTTGAGACCCTGTTCTGTTCTGTAATTCAGTTCCTGTGTAGCCAAGTTTACATTCCGTGTATTACTGATATCTTATGATGTTTCTTTTTCTGTGTGACTTATTTCAGTTAGAATCATCATACCTGAATCCACTCATTGTGCTGCTAAGGGCCTGATGACATAGATTTCATTGCTGAGTGATATTGCTTTGTAAGTAAATACCACAACTTCTTTATCAATTTTTCACTTTCTGTGATGTTGAACTTGTACTGTAAACGAGGTTCTTGTAAACAGAGGCGTCCCAAACTTTGGGGTGGCTGTGTCTTTTTGATTTTAATTTCCCTAATCTATAGGACCATAAGTGGAAGTGCCCTACGCTCTGTTGCTTTGTTTTTTAGATGTTTCAGGAAACACCATACACTTCTCCCGAGTGTCTGTTGGCAATTTGCATCCCGCCCATCAGCATAACAAGGCTCCCAGTTCTCCATGGCCTGTCCTGCCTTTCTGGATTTTACACTTTTTTCAGATGGCCCTTTTGACCGGGGGGAAGTGAGACTTCATTGTAGTGCAGATTTCCTTTGCAAGCTTGCTTGGTTGGCCAAAAAGGGCGTATGCGTTTTTTCCTGAATATATTCAGGAAAAAACGCATACGCCCTTTTTGGCCAAGTGCATCATTGTGGACGTTCTGCCTCTTTTCCTATGCTTTCAATGCAATTCCAGTCTACCTCCTGAAATCGGTTTCCTGCAATTCTGCCCCGCTTTCAAGTCCTCTTGGCAGCCTTACTTCAGTATATTTTTGGACGATAGCTGTCATTTATAACTCTGCAGGTTTGTGAATTACAGTGCCCCTCAGCTCCTTTCTTCAACTCGCTTTCTTGTGACCTGGCCGCAACACCGCAGGATGGCTTCAGGCCCTAATCTGGTTCCGGCACGGCACGCTGAGCCTTTGGTTATTTCCTCTTCCTGGTGGGAAATGAGAGTTAAATTTGCCCGTCCAGACACCTCCAGCTAGTCTCTCATTGGTTCTCCCTATTCCTGTTCATCTTCCGCAGAAATTGCAAACTGGGCCAAACAGGAGGTTGAAGGCACTGACTCTCCAAGTGGGGAGAGTGATAGTAAAGCGTCAGGAATGTTACACCCGAGTACCAGGGGAGGAAAACTGAGACATATTTGAACAAGTCTCCCGATCACATGGTTGATCATACTCTGGGTTCCACATGCATGTTTTAGCTGAAGGAAGAATACCTTAAACCTGGAGAGTTGAGACCCGTGGAATGGGTACCATGCAATATGTCTTCAAAGGGTCTTCATTTGCTCACCGAACCTCTCCAATCCTATCACTGCTGCGTTTATGCCCCTGTACACATGCTTGATTCTCTTTTGGAGACATAGCAATCCATAGGTTTTAAGATACTTACTAGTCAGGTACATCCTTAGGCGTTTAATATGGGGTGTTGAGTCCATTTCGTTGAGCAAGGAGTAGCTCTTGTCTATTCCATATTTGGCTTAAGGAACTTTATCTGTGCTCATTTCAATCTCTGGTTTTATACAGCACCTCAACTCAAAATTCCCCTTAAGCAAGCATAAGTTGGTTTTCTCAATTTGAGACCCTGTTCTGTTCTGTAATTCAGTTCTTCTGTAGCCAAGTTTACATCCCGTGTGTTAGTGATATCTTATGATGTTTCTTTTTCTGTGTGACTTATTTCAGTTAGAATCGTCGTACCTGAATCCACTCATTATGCTGCTACGGGCCTGATGACATAGATTTCATTGCTGAGTGATACTACATTGTACGTAAGTACCACAATTTCTTTATCCATTTTTCACTTTCTGCGATATTGAACTTGTACCGTAAACGAGGTTCTTGTAAACAGAGCCGTCCCAAACTTTGGGGTGGCTGTGTCTCTTTGATTTTAATTTCCCTAAGCTATAGGACCATAAGTGGAAGTGCCCTAGGCTCTGTTGCTTTGGTTTTTAGATGTTTCAGGAAACAACATACACTACTCCTAAGTGGCTGTTGGCAATTTACATCACGCCCAACAGCATAACAAGGCTCCCAGTTCTCCATGGCCTGTCCTGCCTTTCTGGATTTTACACTTTCTTCAGATGGCCCTTTTGACTGGGGGGAAGTGAGTCTTCATTGTAGTGCAGATGTCTTTGCAAGCTTGCTTGGTTGGCCAAAAAGGGCGTATGCGTTTTTTCCTGAATATATTCAGGAAAAAACACATACGCCCTTTTTGGCCAAGTGCATCATTGTGGACGTTCTGCCTCTTTTCCTATGCTTTCAATGCAATTCCAGTCTACCTCCTGAAATCGGTTTCCTGCAATTCTGCCCCGCTTTCAAGTCCTCTTGGCAGCCTTACTTCAGTATATTTTTGGACGATAGCTGTCATTTATAACTCTGCAGGTTTGTGAATTACAGTGCCCCTGAGCTCCTTTCTTCAACTCGCTTTCTTGTGACCTGGCCGCAACACCGCAGGATGGCTTCAGGCCCTAATCTAGTTCCGGCACGGCACGCTGAGCCTTTGGTTATTTCCTCTTCCTGGTGGGAAATGAGAGTTAAATTTGCCCGTCCAGACACCTCTAGCTATTCTCTCATTGGTTCTCGCTATTCCTGTTCATCTTCCGCAGAAATTGCAAACTGGGCCAAACAGGAGGTTGAAGGCGCTGACTCTCCAAGTGGGGAGAGTGTTAGTAAAGCATCTGGAATGTTGCACCCGAGTACCAGGGGAGGAAAACTGAGACATATTTGAACACGTCTCCCGTTCACACGGTTGATCATACTCTGGGTTCCACATGCATGTTTTAGCTGAAGGAAGAATTCCTTAAACCTGGAGAGTTGAGACCCGTGTAATGGGTACCATGCAATATGACTTCAAAGGGTCTTCATTTGCTCACCGAACCTCTCCAATCCTATCACTGCTGCGTTTATGCCCCTGTACACACGCTTGATTCTCTTTTGGAGACATAGCAATCCATAGGTTTTAAGATACTTACTAGTCATGTGCATTCTTAGGTGTTTAATATGGGGTGTTTAGTCCATTTCGTTGAGCAAGGTGTAGCTCTTGTCTATTCCATATTTGGCTTAAGGAACTTTATCTGTGCTCATTTCAATGTCTGGTTTTATGCAGCACCCCAACTCACCTTTCCCCTTAAGCAAGCATAAGTTGGTTTTCTAAATTTGAGACCCTGTTCTGTTTTGGAATTCAGTTCCTGTGTAGCCAAGTTTACATTCCGTGTATTAGTGATATCTTATGATGTTTCTTTTTCTGTGTGACTTATTTCAGTTAGAATCATCATACGTGAATCCACTCATTATGCTTCTACGGGCCTGATGACATAGATTTCATTGCTGAGTGATACTGCATTGTACGTAAGTACCACAAGTTCTTTATCCATTTTTCACTTTCTGTGATATTGAACTTGTACGGTAAACGAGTTTCTTGTAAACAGAGGCGTCCCATACTTTGGGGTGGCTGTGTCTTTTTGATTTTAATTTCCCTAAGCTATAGGACCATAAGTGGAAGTGCCCTAGGCTCTGTTGCTTTGTTTTTTAGATGTTTCAGGAAACACCATACACTTCTCCCAAGTGTCTGTTAGCAATTTACATCCCGCCCATCAGCATAACAAGGCTCCCAGTTCTCCATGGCCTGTCCTGCCTTTCTGGATTTTACACGTTTCTCAGATGGCCCTTTTGACCTGGGGGAAGTGAGACTTCATTGTAGTGCAGATTTCATTTGCAAGTTTGCTTGGTTGGCTAAAAAGGGCGTATGCGTTTTTTCCTGAATGTATTCAGGAAAAAACGCATACGCCCTTTTTGGCCAAGTGCATCATTGTGGACGTTCTGCCTCTTTTCCTATGCTTTCAATGCAATTCCAGTCTACCTCCTGAAATCAGTTTCCTGCAATTCTGCCCCGCTTTCAAGTCCTCTTGGCAGCCTTACTTCAGTATATTTTTGGACGATAGCTGTCATTTATAACTCTGCAGGTTTGTGAATTACAGTGCCCCTGTGCTCCTTTCTTCAACTCGCTTTCTTTTGAGCTGGCCGCAACACTGCAGGATGGCTTCAGGCCCTAATCTGGTTCCGGCACGGCACGCTGAGCCTTTGGTTAATTACTCTTCCTGGTGGGAAATGAGAGTAAAATTTGCCCGTCCAGAAACCTCCAGTTGGTCTCTCATTGGTTCTCGCTATTCCTGTTCATCTTCAGCAGAAATTTCAAACTGGGCCAAACAGGAGGTTAAAGGGACTGACTCTCCAAGTCGGGAGAGTGTTAGTAAAGCGTCTGGAATGTTGCACCCAAGTACCAGGGTACGAAAACTGAGACATATTTGAACACGTCTCCCGATCACATGGTTGATCATACTCTAGGTTCCACATGCATGTTTTAGCTGAAGGAAGAATACCTTAAAACTGGAGAGTTGAGACCCGTGGAAGGGGTACCATGCAATAGGACTTCAAAGGGTCTTCATTTGCTCACCGAACCTCTCCAATCCTATCACTGCTGCGTTTATGCCCCTGTACACATGCTTGATTCTCTTTCAGAGACATAGCAATCCATAGGTTTTAAGATACTTACTAGTCAAGTACATTCTTAGGCGTTTAATATGCGGTGTTGAGTCCATTTCGTTGAGCAAGGAGTAGCTCTTGTCTATTCCATATTTGGCTTAAGGAACTTTATCTGTGCTCATTTCAATCTCTGGTTTTATGCAGCACCCCAACTCACCTTTACTCTTAAGCAAGCATAAGTTGGTTTTCTAAAGTTGAGACCCTGTTCTGTTCTGTAATTCAGTTCCTGTGTAGCCAAGTTTACATTCCATGTATTACTGATATCTTATGATGTTTCTTTTTCTGTGTGACTTATTTCAGTTAGAATCATCATACCTGAATCCACTCATTGTGCTGCTAAGGGCCTGATGACATAGATTTCATTGCTGAGTGATATTGCTTTGTAAGTAAATACCACAACTTCTTTATCCATTTTTCACTTTCTGTGATGTTGAACTTGTACTGTAAACGAGGTTCTTGTAAACAGAGGCGTCCCAAACTTTGGGGTGGCTGTGTCTTTTTGATTTTAATTTCCCTAAGCTATAGGACCATAAGTGGAAGTGCCCTAGGCTCTGTTGCTTTGTTTTTTAGATGTTTCAGGAAACACCATACACTTCTCCCGAGTGTCTGTTGGCAATTTACATCCCGCCCATCAGCATTACAAGGCTCCCAGTTCTCCATGGCCTGTCCTGCCTTTCTGGATTTTACACTTTTTTCAGATGTCCCTTTTGACCGGGGGGAAGTGAGACTTCATTGTAGTGCAGATTTCCTTTGCAAGCTTGCTTGGTTGGCCAAAAAGGGCGTATGCGTTTTTTCCTGAATATATTCAGGAAAAAACGCATACGCCCTTTTTGGCCAAGTGCATCATGGTGGACGTTCTGCCTCTTTTCCTATGCTTTCAATGCAATTCCAGTCTACCTCCTGAAATCGGTTTCCTGCAATTCTGCCCCGCTTTCAAGTCCTCTTGGCAGCCTTACTTCAGTATATTTTTGGACGATAGCTGTCATTTATAACTCTGCAGGTTTGTGAATTACAGTGCCCCTGAGCTCCTTTCTTCAACTCGCTTTCTTTTGAGCTGGCCGCAACACCGCAGGATGGCTTCAGGCCCTAATCTGTTTCCGGCACGGCACGCTGAGCCTTTGGTTAATTCCTCTTCCTGGTGGGAAATGAGAGTAAAATTTGCCCGTCCAGAAACCTCCAGTTGGTCTCTCATTGGTTCTCGCTATTCCTGTTCATCTTCAGCAGAAATTTCAAACTGGGCCAAACAGGAGGTTAAAGGGACTGACTCTCCAAGTCGGGAGAGTGTTAGTAAAGCGTCTGGAATGTTGCACCCAAGTACCAGGGTACGAAAACTGAGACATATTTGAACACGTCTCCCGATCACATGGTTGATCATACTCTAGGTTCCACATGCATGTTTTAGCTGAAGGAAGAATACCTTAAAACTGGAGAGTTGAGACCCGTGGAAGGGGTACCATGCAATAGGACTTCAAAGGGTCTTCATTTGCTCACCGAACCTCTCCAATCCTATCACTGCTGCGTTTATGCCCCTGTACACATGCTTGATTCTCTTTCGGAGACATAGCAATCCATAGGTTTTAAGATACTTACTAGTCAAGTACATTCTTAGGCGTTTAATATGCGGTGTTGAGTCCATTTCGTTGAGCAAGGAGTAGCTCTTGTCTATTCCATATTTGGCTTAAGGAACTTTATCTGTGCTCATTTCAATCTCTGGTTTTATGCAGCACCCCAACTCACCTTTACTCTTAAGCAAGCATAAGTTGGTTTTCTAAAGTTGAGACCCTGTTCTGTTCTGTAATTCAGTTCCTGTGTAGCCAAGTTTACATTCCATGTATTACTGATATCTTATGATGTTTCTTTTTCTGTGTGACTTATTTCAGTTAGAATCATCATACCTGAATCCACTCATTGTGCTGCTAAGGGCCTGATGACATAGATTTCATTGCTGAGTGATATTGCTTTGTAAGTAAATACCACAACTTCTTTATCCATTTTTCACTTTCTGCGATGTTGAACTTGTACTGTAAACGAGGTTCTTGTAAACAGAGGCGTCCCAAACTTTGGGGTGGCTGTGTCTTTTTGATTTTAATTTCCCTAAGCTATAGGACCATATGTGGAAGTGCCCTAGGCTCTGTTGCTTTGTTTTTTAGATGTTTCAGGAAACACCATACACTTCTCCCGAGTGTCTGTTGGCAATTTACATCCCGCCCATCAGCATAACAAGGCTCCCAGTTCTCCATGGCCTGTCCTGCCTTTCTGGATTTTACACTTTTTTCAGATGGCCCTTTTGACCGGGGGGAAGTGAGACTTCATTGTAGTGCAGATTTCCTTTGCAAGCTTGCTTGGTTGGCCAAAAAGGGCGTATGCGTTTTTTCCTGAATATATTCAGGAAAAAACGCATACGCCCTTTTTGGCCAAGTGCATCATTGTGGACGTTCTGCCTCTTTTCCTATGCTTTCAATGCAATTCCAGTCTACCTCCTGAAATCGGTTTCCTGCAATTCTGCCCCGCTTTCAAGTCCTCTTGGCAGCCTTACTTCAGTATATTTTTGGACGATAGCTGTCATTTATAACTCTGCAGGTTTGTGAATTACAGTGCCCCTGAGCTCCTTTCTTCAACTCGCTTTCTTTTGAGCTGGCCGCAACACCGCAGGATGGCTTCAGGCCCTAATCTGGTTCCGGCACGGCACGCTGAGCCTTTGGTTATTTCCTCTTCCTGGTGGGAAATGAGAGTTAAATTTGCACGTCCAGGCACCTCCAGCTAGTCTCTCATTGGTTCTCGCTATTCCTGTTCATCTTCCGGAGAAATTGCAAACTGGGCCAAACAGGAGGTTAAAGGCGCTGACTCTCCAAGTGGGGAGAGTGTTAGTAAAGCGTCTGGAATGTTGCACCCGAGTACCAGGGGAGGAAAACTGAGACATATTTGAACACGTCTCCCGTTCACACGGTTGATCATACTCTGGGTTCCACATGCGTGTTTTAGCTGAAGGAAGAATACCTTAAACCTGGAGAGTTGAGACCCATGGAATGGGTACCATGCAATATGACTTCAAAGGGTCTTCATTTGCTCACCGAACCTCTCCAATCCTATCACTGCTGCGTTTATGCCCCTGTACACACGCTTGATTCTCTTTCGGAGACATAGCAATCCATAGGTTTTAAGATACTTACTAGTCAGGTACATTCTTAGGCGTTTAATATGCGGTGTTGAGTCCATTTCGTTGAGCAAGGAGTAGCTCTTGTCTATTCCATATTTGGCTTAAGGAACTTTATCTGTGCTCATTTCAATCTCTGGTTTTATGCAGCACCCCAACTCACCTTTCCCCTTAAGCAAGCATAAGTTGGTTTTCTAAATTTGAGACCCTGTTCTGTTTTGGAATTCAGTTCCTGTGTAGCTAAGCTTACATTCCGTGTATTACTGATATCTTATGATGTTTCCTTTTCTGTGTGACTTATTTCAGTTAGAATCATCGTACCTGAATCCACTCATTATGCTGCTACGGGCCTGATGACATAGATTTCATTGCTGAGTGATACTGCATTGTACGTAAGTACCACAAGTTCTTTATCCATTTTTCACTTTCTGTGATATTGAACTTGTACGGTAAACGAGGTTCTTGTAAACAGAGGCGTCGCAAACTTTGGGGTGGCTGTGTCTTTTTGATTTTAATTTCCCTAAGCTATAGGACCATAAGTGGAAGTGCCCTAGGCTCTGTTGCTTTGTTTTTTAGATGTTTCAGGAAACACCATACACTTCTCCCGAGTGTCTGTTGGCAATTTACATCCCACCCATCAGCATAACAAGGCTCCCAGTTCTCCATGGCCTGTCCTGCCTTTCTGGATTTTACACTTTTTTCAGATGTCCCTTTTGACCGGGGGGAAGTGAGACTTCATTGTAGTGCAGATTTCCTTTGCAAGCTTGCTTTGTTGGCCAAAATGGGCGTATGCGTTTTTTCCTGAATATATTCAGGAAAAAACGCATACGCCCTTTTTGGCCAAGTGCATCATTGTGGACGTTCTGCCTCTTTTCCTATGCTTTCAATGCAATTCCAGTCTACCTCCTGAAATCGGTTTCCTGCAATTCTGCCCCGCTTTCAAGTCCTCTTGGCAGCCTTACTTCAGTATATTTTTGGACGATAGCTGTCATTTATAACTCTGCAGGTTTGTGAATTACAGTGCCCCTGAGCTCCTTTCTTCAACTCGCTTTCTTTTGAGCTGGCCGCAACACTGCAGGATGGCTTCAGGCCCTAATCTGGTTCCGGCACGGCACGCTGAGCCTTTGGTTAATTCCTCTTCCTGGTGGGAAATGAGAGTTAAATTTGCCCGTCCAGACACCTCCAGCTAGTCTCTCATTGGTTCTCGCTATTCCTGTTCATCTTCCGCAGAAATTGCAAACTGGGCCAAACAGGAGGTTAAAGGGACTGACTCTCCAAGTCGGGAGGGTGTTAGTAAAGCGTCTGGAATGTTGCACCCGAGTACCAGGGTACGAAAACTGAGACATATTTGAACACGTCTCCCGTTCACACGGCTGATCATACTCTGGGTTCCACATGCATGTTTTAGCTGAAGGAAGAATACCTTAAACCTGGAGAGTTGAGACCCGTGGAATGGGTACCATGCAATATGACTTCAAAGGGTCTTCATTTGCTCGCCGAACCTCTCCAATCCTATCACTGCTGCGTTTATGCCCCTGTACACATGCTTGATTCTCTTTTGGAGACATAGCAATCCATAGGTTTTAAGATACTTACTAGTCAGGTACATTCTTAGGCGTTTAATATGCGGTGTTGAGTCCATTTCGTTGAGCAAGGAGTAGCTCTTGTCTATTCCATATTTGGCTTAAGGAACTTTATCTGTGCTCATTTCAATCTCTGGTTTTATGCAGCACCCCAACTCACCTTTCCCCTTAAGCAAGCATAAGTTGGTTTTCTAAATTTGAGACCCTGTTCTGTTTTGGAATTCAGTTCCTGTGTAGCCAAGTTTACATTCCGTGTATTAGTGATATCTTATGATGTTTCTTTTTCTGTGTGACTTATTTCAGTTAGAATCATCGTACCTGAATCCACTCATTATGCTGCTACGGGCCTGATGACATAGATTTCATTGCTGAGTGATACTGCATTGTACGTAAGTACCACAAGTTCTTTATCCATTTTTCACTTTCTGTGATATTGAACTGGTATGGTAAACGAGGTTCTTGTAAACAGAGGCGTCTGAAACTTTGGGGTGGCTGTGTCTTTTTGATTTTAATTTCCCTAAGCTATAGGACCATAAGTGGAAGTGCCCTAGGCTCTGTTGCTTTGTTTTTTAGATGTTTCAGGAAACACCATACACTTCTTCCGAGTGTCTGTTGGCAATTTACATCCCGCCCATCAGCATAACAAGGCTCCCAGTTCTCCATGGCCTGTCCTGCCTTTCTGGATTTTACACTTTTTTCAGATGGCCCTTTTGACCGGGGGGAAGTGAGACTTCATTGTAGTGCAGATTTCCTTTGCAAGCTTGCTTTGTTGGCCAAAACGGGCGTATGCGTTTTTTCCTGAATATATTCAGGAAAAAACGCATACGCCCTTTTTGGCCAAGTGCATCATTGTGGACGTTCTGCCTCTTTTCCTATGCTTTCAATGCAATTCCAGTCTACCTCCTGAAATCGGTTTCCTGCAATTCTGCCCCGCTTTCAAGTCCTCTTGGCAGCCTTACTTCAGTATATTTTTGGACGATAGCTGTCATTTATAACTCTGCAGGTTTGTGAATTACAGTGCCCCTGAGCTCCTTTCTTCAACTCGCTTTCTTTTGAGCTGGCCGCAACACTGCAGGATGGCTTCAGGCCCTAATCTGGTTCCGGCACGGCACGCTGAGCCTTTGGTTAATTCCTCTTCCTGGTGGGAAATGAGAGTTAAATTTGCCCGTCCAGACAACTCCAGCTAGTCTCTCATTGGTTCTCGCTATTCCTGTTCATCTTCCGCAGAAATTGCAAACTGGGCCAAACAGGAGGTTAAAGGGACTGACTCTCCAAGTCGGGAGGGTGTTAGTAAAGCGTCTGGAATGTTGCACCCGAGTACCAGGGTACGAAAACTGAGACATATTTGAACACGTCTCCCGTTCACACGGTTGATCATACTCTGGGTTCCACATGCATGTTTTAGCTGAAGGAAGAATACCTTAAACCTGGAGTGTTGAGACCCGTGGAATGGGTACCATGCAATATGACTTCAAAGGGTCTTCATTTGCTCACCGAACCTCTCCAATCCTATCACTGCTGCGTTTATGCCCCTGTACACATGCTTGATTCTCTTTTGGAGACATAGCAATCCATAGGTTTTAAGATACTTACTAGTCAGGTACATTCTTAGGCGTTTAATATGCGGTGTTGAGTCCATTTCGTTGAGCAAGGAGTAGCTCTTGTCTATTCCATATTTGGCTTAAGGAACTTTATCTGTGCTCATTTCAATGTCTGGTTTTATGCAGCACCCCAACTCACCTTTCCCCTTAAGCAAGCATAAGTTGGTTTTCTAAATTTGAGACCCTGTTCTGTTTTGGAATTCAGTTCCTGTGTAGCCAAGTGTACATTCCGTGTAGTAGTGATATCTTATGATGTTTCTTTTTCTGTGTGACTTATTTCAGTTAGAATCATCGTACCTGAATCCACTCATTATGCTGCTACGGGCCTGATGACATAGATTTCATTGCTGAGTGATACTGCATTGTACGTAAGTACCACAAGTTCTTTATCCATTTTTCACTTTCTGTGATATTGAACTTGTATTGTAAACGAGGTTCTTGTAAACAGAGGCGTCCGAAACTTTGGGGTGGCTGTGTCTTTTTGATTTTAATTTCCCTAAGCTATAGGACCATAAGTGGAAGTGCCCTAGGCTCTGTTGCTTTGTTTTTTAGATGTTTCAGGAAACACCATACACTTCTCCCAAGTGTCTGTTGGCAATTTACATCCCGCCCATCAGCATAACAAGGCTCCCAGTTCTCCATGGCCTGTCCTGCCTTTCTGGATTTTACACTTTCTTCAGATGGCCCTTTTGACCGGGGGGAAGTGAGACTTCATTGTAGTGCAGATTTCCTTTGCAAGCTTGCTTGGTTGGCCAAAAAGGGCGTATGCGTTTTTTCCTGAATATATTCAGGAAAAAACGCATACGCCCTTTTTGGCCAAGTGCATCATTGTGGACGTTCTGCCTCTTTTCCTATGCTTTCAATGCAATTCCAGTCTACCTCCTGAAATCGGTTTCCTGCAATTCTGCCCCGCTTTCAAGTCCTCTTGGCAGCCTTACTTCAGTATATTTTTGGACGATAGCTGTCATTTATAACTCTGCAGGTTTGTGAATTACAGTGCCCCTGAGCTCCTTTCTTCAAATCGCTTTCTTTTGAGCTGGCCGCAACACCGCAGGATGGCTTCAGGCCCTAATCTTCTTCCGGCACGGCACGCTGAGCCTTTGGTTATTTCCTCTTCCTGGTGGGAAATGAGAGTTAAATTTGCCCGTCCAGACACCTGCAGCTAATCTCTCATTGGTTCTCCCTATTCCTGTTCATCTTCCGCAGAAATTGCAAACTGGGCCAAACAGGAGGTTAAAGGTGCTGACTCTCCAAGTGGGGAGAGTGTTAGTAAAGCGTCTGGAATATTGCACCCGAGTACCAGGGGAAGAAAACTGAGACATATTTGAACACGTCTCCCGTTCACATGGTTGATCATACTCTAGGTTCCACATGCATGTTTTAGCTGAAGGAAGAATACCTTAAACCTGGGTAGTTGAAACCCGTGGAATGGGTACCATGCAATATGACTTCAAAGGGTCTTCATTTGCTCACCAAACCTCTCCAATCCTATCACTGCTGCGTTTATGGCCCTGTACACATGCTTGATTCTCTTTTGGAGACATAGCAATCCATAGGTTTTAAGATACTTACTAGTCAGGTACATTCTTAGGCGTTTAATATGGGGTGTTGAGTCCATTTCGTTGAGCAAGGAGTAGCTCTTGTCTATTCCATATTTGGCTTAAGGAACTTTATCTGTGCTCATTTCAATCTCTGGTTTTATGCAGCACCCCAACTCACCTTTCCCCTTAAGCAAGCATAAGTTGGTTTTCTAAATTTGAGACCCTGTTCTGTTCTGTAATTCAGTTCCTGTGTAGCCAAGTTTACATTCCGTGTATTACTGATATCTTATGATGTTTCTTTTTCTGTGTGACTTATTTCAGTTAGAATCATCATACCTGAATCCACTCATTGTGCTGCTAAGGGCCTGATGACATAGATTTCATTGCTGAGTGATATTGCTTTGTAAGTAAATACCACAACTTCTTTATCCATTTTTCACTTTCTGTGATGTTGAACTTGTACTGTAAACGAGGTTCTTGTAAACAGAGGCGTCCCAAATTTTGGGGTGGTTGTGTCTTTTTGATTTTAATTTCCCTAAGCTATAGGACCATAAGTGGAAGTGCCCTAGGCTCTGTTGCTTTGTTTTTTAGATGTTTCAGGAAACACCATACACTTCTCCCAAGTGTCTGTTGGCAATTTACATCCCGCCCATCAGCATAACAAGGCTCACAGTTCTTCATGGCCTGTCCTGCCTTTCTGGATTTTACACTTTTTTCAGATGGCCCTTTTGACCGGGGGGAAGTGAGACTTCATTGTAGTCCAGATTTCCTTTGCAAGCTTGCTTGGTTGGCCAAAAAGGGCGTATGCGTTTTTTCCTGAATATATTCAGTAAAAAAAGCATACGCCCTTTTTGGCCAAGTGCATCATTGTGGACGTTCTGCCTCTTTTCCTATGCTTTCAATGCAATTCCAGTCTACCTCCTGAAATCGGTTTCCTGCAATTCTGCCCCGCTTTCAAGTCCTCTTGGCAGCCTTACTTCAGTATATTTTTGGACGATAGCTGTCATTTATAACTCTGCAGGTTTGTGGATTACAGTGCCCCTGAGCTCCTTTCTTCAACTCGCTTTCTTGTGACCTGGCCGCAACACCGCAGGATGGCTTCAGGCCCTAATCTGGTTCCGGCACGGCACGCTGAGCCTTTGGTTAATTCCTCTTCCTCGTGGGAAATGAGAGTTAAATTTGCCCGTCCAGACACCTCCAGCTAGTCTCTCATTGGTTCTCCCTATTCCTGTTCATCTTCCGCAGAAATTGCAAACTGGGCCAAACAGGAGGTTAAAGGCGCTGACTCTCCAAGTGGGGAGAGTGTTAGTAAAGCGTCTGGAATGTTGCACCCGAGTACCAGGGGAGGAAAACTGAGACATATTTGAACACGTCTCCCGTTCACACGGTTGATCATACTCTGGGTTCCACATGCATGTTTTAGCTGAAGGAAGAATACCTTAAACCTGGAGAGTTGAGACCCGTGGAATGGGTACCATGCAATATGACTTCAAAGGGTCTTCATTTGCTCACCGAACCTCTCCAATCCTATCACTGCTGCATTTATGCCCCTGTACACACGCTTGATTCTCTTTTGGAGACATAGCAATCCATAGGTTTTAAGATACTTACTAGTCAGGTACATTCTTAGGCGTTTAATATGGGGTGTTGAGTCCATTTCGTTGAGCAAGGAGTAGCTCTTGTCTATTCCATATTTGGCTTAAGGAACTTTATCTGTGCTCATTTCAATCTCTGGTTTTATGCAGCACCCCAACTCACCTTTCCCCTTAAGCAAGCATAAGTTGGTTTTCTAAATTTGAGACCCTGTTCTGTTTTGGAATTCAGTTCCTGTGTAGCTAAGCTTACATTCCGTGTATTACTGATATCTTATGATGTTTCCTTTTCTGTGTGACTTATTTCAGTTAGAATCATCGTACCTGAATCCACTCATTATGCTGCTACGGGCCTGATGACATAGATTTCATTGCTGAGTGATACTGCATTGTACGTAAGTACCACAAGTTCTTTATCCATTTTTCACTTTCTGTGATATTGAACTTGTACGGTAAACGAGGTTCTTGTAAACAGAGGCGTCCCAAACTTTGGGGTGGCTGTGTCTTTTTGATTTTAATTTCCCTAAGCTATAGGACCATAAGTGGAAGTGCCCTAGGCTCTGTTGCTTTGTTTTTTAGATGTTTCAGGAAACACCATACACTTCTCCCGAGTGTCTGTTGGCAATTTACATCCCACCCATCAGCATAACAAGGCTCCCAGTTCTCCATGGCCTGTCCTGCCTTTCTGGATTTTACACTTTTTTCAGATGGCCCTTTTGACCGGGGGGAAGTGAGACTTCATTGTAGTGCAGATTTCCTTTGCAAGCTTGCTTTGTTGGCCAAAACGGGCGTATGCGTTTTTTCCTGAATATATTCAGGAAAAAACGCATACGCCCGTTTTGGCCAAGTGCATCATTGTGGACGTTCTGCCTCTTTTCCTATGCTTTCAATGCAATTCCAGTCTACCTCCTGAAATCGGTTTCCTGCAATTCTGCCCCGCTTTCAAGTCCTCTTGGCAGCCTTACTTCAGTATATTTTTGGACGATAGCTGTCATTTATAACTCTGCAGGTTTGTGAATTACAGTGCCCCTGAGCTCCTTTCTTCAACTCGCTTTCTTTTGAGCTGGCCGCAACACTGCAGGATGGCTTCAGGCCCTAATCTGGTTCCGGCACGGCACGCTGAGCCTTTGGTTAATTCCTCTTCCTGGTGGGAAATGAGAGTTAAATTTGCCCGTCCAGACACCTCCAGCTAGTCTCTCATTGGTTCTCGCTATTCCTGTTCATCTTCCGCAGAAATTGCAAACTGGGCCAAACAGGAGGTTAAAGGGACTGACTCTCCAAGTCGGGAGGGTGTTAGTAAAGCGTCTGGAATGTTGCACCCGAGTACCAGGGTACGAAAACTGAGACATATTTGAACACGTCTCCCGTTCACACGGCTGATCATACTCTGGGTTCCACATGCATGTTTTAGCTGAAGGAAGAATACCTTAAACCTGGAGAGTTGAGACCCGTGGAATGGGTACCATGCAATATGACTTCAAAGGGTCTTCATTTGCTCACCGAACCTCTCCAATCCTATCACTGCTGCGTTTATGCCCCTGTACACATACTTGATTCTCTTTTGGAGACATAGCAATCCATAGGTTTTAAGATACTTACTAGTCAGGTACATTCTTAGGCGTTTAATATGCGGTGTTGAGTCCATTTCGTTGAGCAAGGAGTAGCTCTTGTCTATTCCATATTTGGCTTAAGGAACTTTATCTGTGCTCATTTCAATCTCTGGTTTTATGCAGCACCCCAACTCACCTTTCCCCTTAAGCAAGCATAAGTTGGTTTTCTAAATTTGAGACCCTGTTCTGTTTTGGAATTCAGTTCCTGTGTAGCCAAGTTTACATTCCGTGTATTACTGATATCTTATGATGTTTCTTTTTCTGTGTGACTTATTTCAGTTAGAATCATCGTACCTGAATCCACTCATTATGCTGCTACGGGCCTGATGACATAGATTTCATTGCTGAGTGATACTGCATTGTACGTAAGTACCACAAGTTCTTTATCCATTTTTCACTTTCTGTGATATTGAACTTGTATGGTAAACGAGGTTCTTGTAAACAGAGGCGTCCGAAACTTTGGGGTGGCTGTGTCTTTTTGATTTTAATTTCCCTAAGCTATAGGACCATAAGTGGAAGTGCCCTAGGCTCTGTTGCTTTGTTTTTTAGATGTTTCAGGAAACACCATACACTTCTTCCGAGTGTCTGTTGGCAATTTACATCCCGCCCATCAGCATAACAAGGCTCCCAGTTCTCCATGGCCTGTCCTGCCTTTCTGGATTTTACACTTTTTTCAGATGGCCCTTTTGACCGGGGGGAAGTGAGACTTCATTGTAGTGCAGATTTCCTTTGCAAGCTTGCTTTGTTGGCCAAAACGGGCGTATGCGTTTTTTCCTGAATATATTCAGGAAAAAACGCATACGCCCGTTTTGGCCAAGTGCATCATTGTGGACGTTCTGCCTCTTTTCCTATGCTTTCAATGCAATTCCAGTCTACCTCCTGAAATCGGTTTCCTGCAATTCTGCCCCGCTTTCAAGTCCTCTTGGCAGCCTTACTTCAGTATATTTTTGGACGATAGCTGTCATTTATAACTCTGCAGGTTTGTGAATTACAGTGCCCCTGAGCTCCTTTCTTCAACTCGCTTTCTTTTGAGCTGGCCGCAACACTGCAGGATGGCTTCAGGCCCTAATCTGGTTCCGGCACGGCACGCTGAGCCTTTGGTTAATTCCTCTTCCTGGTGGGAAATGAGAGTTAAATTTGCCCGTCCAGACACCTCCAGCTAGTCTCTCATTGGTTCTCGCTATTCCTGTTCATCTTCCGCAGAAATTGCAAACTGGGCCAAACAGGAGGTTAAAGGGACTGACTCTCCAAGTCGGGAGGGTGTTAGTAAAGCGTCTGGAATGTTGCACCCGAGTACCAGGGTACGAAAACTGAGACATATTTGAACACGTCTCCCGTTCACACGGTTGATCATACTCTGGGTTCCACATGCATGTTTTAGCTGAAGGAAGAATACCTTAAACCTGGAGAGTTGAGACCCGTGGAATGGGTACCATGCAATATGACTTCAAAGGGTCTTCATTTGCTCACCGAACCTCTCCAATCCTATCACTGCTGCGTTTATGCCCCTGTACACATGCTTGATTCTCTTTTGGAGACATAGCAATCCATAGGTTTTAAGATACTTACTAGTCAGGTACATTCTTAGGCGTTTAATATGCGGTGTTGAGTCCATTTCGTTGAGCAAGGAGTAGCTCTTGTCTATTCCATATTTGGCTTAAGGAACTTTATCTGTGCTCATTTCAATGTCTGGTTTTATGCAGCACCCCAACTCACCTTTCCCCTTAAGCAAGCATAAGTTGGTTTTCTAAATTTGAGACCCTGTTCTGTTTTGGAATTCAGTTCCTGTGTAGCCAAGTGTACGTTCCGTGTATTAGTGATATCTTATGATGTTTCTTTTTCTGTGTGACTTATTTCAGTTAGAATCATCGTACCTGAATCCACTCATTGTGCTGCTAAGGGCCTGATGACATAGATTTCATTGCTGAGTGATATTGCTTTGTAAGTAAATACCACAACTTTTTTATCCATTTTTCACTTTGTGCGATGTTGAACTTGTACTGTAAACGAGGTTCTTGTAAACAGAGGCGTCCCAAACTTTTGGGTGGCTGTGTCTTTTTGATTTTAATTTCCCTAAGCTATAGGAGCATAAGTGGAAGTGCCCTAGGCTCTGTTGCTTTGTTTTTTAGATGTTTCAGGAAACACCATACACATCTCCCAAGTGTCTGTTGGCAATTTACATCCCGCCCATCAGCATAACAAGGCTCCCAGTTCTCCATGGCCTGTCCTGCCTTTCTGGATTTTACACTTTTTTCAGATGTCCCTTTTGACCGGGGGGAAGTGAGACTTCATTGTAGTGCAGATTTCCTTTGCAAGCTTGCTTGGTTGGCCAAAAAGGGCGTATGCGTTTTTTCCTGAATATATTCAGGAAAAAACGCATACGCCCTTTTTGGCCAAGTGCATCATTGTGGACGTTCTGCCTCGTTTCCTATGCTTTCAATGCAATTCCAGTCTACCTCCTGAAATCGGTTTCCTGCAATTCTGCCCCGCTTTCAAGTCCTCTTGGCAGCCTTACTTCAGTATATTTTTGGACGATAGCTGTCATTTATAACTCTGCAGGTTTGTGAATTACAGTGCCCCTGAGCTCCTTTCTTCAACTCGCTTTCTTGTGACCTGGCCGCAACATCGCAGGATGGCTTCAGGCCCTAATCTGGTTCCGGCACGGCACGCTGAGCCTTTGGTTAATTCCTCTTCCTGGTGGGAAATGAGAGTTAAATTTGCCCGTCCAGACACCTCCAGCTAGTCTCTCATTGGTTCTCCCTATTCCTGTTCATCTTCCGCAGAAATTGCAAACTGGGCCAAACAGGAGGTTAAAGGCACTGACTCTCCAAGTGGGGAGAGTGTTAGTAAAGCGTCTGGAATGTTGCACCCGAGTACCAGGGGAGGAAAACTGAGACATATTTGAACACGTCTCCTGTTCACACGGTTGATCATACTCTGGGTTCCACATGCATGTTTTAGCTGAAGGAAGAATACCTTAAACCTGGAGAGTTGAGACCCGTGGAATGGGTACCATGAAATATGACTTCAAAGGGTCTTCATTTGCTCTCCGTACCTCTCCAATCCTATCACTGCTGCATTTATGCCCCTGTACACACGCTTGATTCTCTTTTGGAGACATAGCAATCCATAGGTTTTAAGATTCTTACTAGTCAGGTACATTCTTAGGCGTTTAATATGCGGTGTTGAGTCCATTTCGTTGAGCAAGGAGTAGCTCTTGTCTATTCCATATTTGGCTTAAGGAACTTTATCTGTGCTCATTTCAATCTCTGGTTTTATGCAGCACCCCAACTCACCTTTCCCCTTAAGCAAGCATAAGTTGGTTTTCTAAATTTGAGACCCTGTTCTGTTCTGTAATTCAGTCCTGTGTAGCCAAGTTTACATTCCGTGTATTACTGATATCTTATGATGTTTCTTTTTCTGTGTGACTTATTTCAGTTAGAATCATCATACCTGAATCCACTCATTGTGCTGCTAAGGGCCTGATGACATAGATTTCATTGCTGAGTGATATTGCTTTGTAAGTAAATACCACAACTTCTTTATCCATTTTTCACTTTCTGTGATGTTGAACTTGTACTGTAAACGAGGTTCTTGTAAACAGAGGCGTCCCAAATTTTGGGGTGGTTGTGTCTTTTTGATTTTAATTTCCCTAAGCTATAGGACCATAAGTGGAAGTGCCCTAGGCTCTGTTGCTTTGTTTTTTAGATGTTTCAGGAAACACCATACACTTCTCCCAAGTGTCTGTTGGCAATTTACATCACGCCCATCAGCATAACAAGGCTCACAGTTCTTCATGGCCTGTCCTGCCTTTCTGGATTTTACACTTTTTTCAGATGGCCCTTTTGACCGGGGGTAAGTGAGACTTCATTGTAGTGCAGATTTCCTTTGCAAGCTTGCTTGGTTGGCCAAAAAGGGCGTATGCGTTTTTTCCTGAATATATTCAGGAAAAAAAGCATACGCCCTTTTTGGCCAAGTGCATCATTGTGGACGTTCTGCCTCTTTTCCTATGCTTTCAATGCAATTCCAGTCTACCTCCTGAAATCGGTTTCCTGCAATTCTGCCCCGCTTTCAAGTCCTCTTGGCAGCCTTACTTCAGTATATTTTTGGACGATAGCTGTCATTTATAACTCTGCAGGTTTGTGAATTACAGTGCCCCTGAGCTCCTTTCTTCAACTCGCTTTCTTGTGACCTGGCCGCAACACTGCAGGATGGCTTCAGGCCCTAATCTTGTTCCGGCATGGCATGCTGAGCCTTTGGTTAATTCCTCTTCCTCGTGGGAAATGAGAGTTAAATTTGCCCGTCCAGACACCTCCAGCTAGTCTCTCATTGGTTCTCGCTATTCCTGTTCATCTTCCGCAGAAATTGCAAACTGGGCCAAACAGGAGGTTAAAGGCACTGACTCTACACGTCGGGAGAGTGTTAGTAAAGCGTCTGGAATGTTGCACCCGAGTACCAGGGGACCGAAACTGAGACATATTTGAACACGTCTCTCGATCACATGGTTGATCATACTCTGGGTTCCACATGCATGTTTTAGCTGAAGGAAGAATACCTTAAACCTGGAGAGTTGAGACCCGTGGAATGGGTACCATGCAATATGTCTTCAAAGGGTCTTCATTTGCCACCAAACCTCTCCAATCCTATCACTGCTGCGTTTATGCCCCTGTACACATGCTTGATTCTCTTTTGGAGACATAGCAATCCATAGGTTTTAAGATACTTACTAGTCAGGTACATTCTTAGGCGTTTAATATGGGGTGTTGAGTCCATTTCGTTGAGCAAGGAGTAGCTCTTGTCTATTCCATATTTGGCTTAAGGAACTTTATCTGTGCTCATTTCAACCTCTGGTTTTATGCAGCACCCCAACTCACCTTTCCCCTTAAGCAAGCATAAGTTGGTTTTCTAAATTTGAGACCCTGTTCTGTTCTGTAATTCAGTTCCTGTGTAGCCAAGTTTACATTCCGTGTATTACTGATATCTTATGATGTTTCTTTTTCTGTGTGACTTATTTCAGTTAGAATCATCATACCTGAATCCACTCATTGTGCTGCTAAGGGCCTGATGACATAGATTTCATTGCTGAGTGATATTGCTTTGTAAGTAAATACCACAACTTCTTTATCCATTTTTCACTTTCTGCGATGTTGAACTTGTACTGTAAACGAGGTTCTTGTAAAGAGAGGCGTCCCAAACTTTGGGGTGGCTGTGTCTTTTTGATTTTAATTTCCCTAAGCTATAGGACCATAAGTGGAAGTGCCCTAGGCTCTGTTGCTTTGTTTTTTAGATGTTTCAGGAAACACCATACACTTCTCCCGAGTGTCTGTTGGCAATATACATCCCGCCCATCAGCATAACAAGGCTCCCAGTTCTCCATATCCTGTCCTGCCTTTCTGGATTTTACACTTTTTTCAGATGTCCCTTTTGACCGGGGGGAAGTGAGACTTCATTGTAGTGCAGATTTCCTTTGCAAGCTTGCTTGGTTGGCCAAAAAGGGCGTATGCGTTTTTTCCTGAATATATTCAGGAAAAAACGCATACGCCCTTTTTGGCCAAGTGCATCATTGTGGACGTTCTGCCTCGTTTCCTATGCTTTCAATGCAATTCCAGTCTACCTCCTGAAATCGGTTTCCTGCAATTCTGCCCCGCTTTCAAGTCCTCTTGGCAGCCTTACTTCAGTATATTTTTGGACGATAGCTGTCATTTATAACTCTGCAGGTTTGTGAATTACAGTGCCCCTGAGCTCCTTTCTTCAACTCGCTTTCTTGTGACCTGGCCGCAACACCGCAGGATGGCTTCAGGCCCTAATCTGGTTCCGGCACGGCACGCTGAGCCTTTGGTTATTTCCTCTTCCTGGTGGGAAATGAGAGTTAAATTTGCCCGTCCAGACACCTCGAGCTAGTCTCTCATTGGTTCTCGCTATTCCTGTTCATCTTCCGCAGAAATTGCAAACTGGGCCAAACAGGAGGTTAAAGGCGCTGACTCTCCAAGTGGGGAGAGTGTTAGTAAAGCATCTGGAATGTTGCACCCGAGTACCAGGGGAGGAAAACTGAGACATATTTGAACACATCTCCCGTTCACATGGTTGATCATACTCTGGGTTCTACATGCATGTTTTAGCTGAAGGAAGAATACCTTAAACCTGGAGAGTTGAGACCCGTGGAATGGGTACCATGCAATATGACTTCAAAGGGTCTTCATTTGCTCACCGAACCTCTCCAATCCTATCACTGCTGCGTTTATGCCTCTGTACACACGCTTGATTCTCTTTTGGAGACATAGCAATCCATAGGTTTTAAGATACTTACTAGTCAGGTACATTCTTAGGCGTTTAATATGGGGTGTTGAGTCCATTTCGTTGAGCAAGGAGTAGCTCTTGTCTATTCCATATTTGGCTTAAGGAACTTTATCTGTGCTCATTTCAATCTCTGGTTTTATGCAGCACCCCAACTCACCTTTCCCCTTAAGCAAGCATAAGTTGGTTTTCTAAATTTGAGACCCTGTTCTGTTCTGTAATTCAGTTCCTGTGTAGCCAAGTTTACATTCCGTGTATTACTGATATCTTATGATGTTTCTTTTTCTGTGTGACTTATTTCAGTTAGAATCATCATACCTGAATCCACTCATTGTGCTGCTAAGGGCCTGATGACATAGATTTCATTGCTGAGTGATATTGCTTTGTAAGTAAATACCACAACTTCTTTATCCATTTTTCACTTTCTGCGATGTTGAACTTGTACTGTAAACGAGGTTCTTGTAAAGAGAGGCGTCCCAAACTTTGGGGTGGCTGTGTCTTTTTGATTTTAATTTCCCTAAGCTATAGGACCATAAGTGGAAGTGCCCTAGGCTCTGTTGCTTTGTTTTTTAGATGTTTCAGGAAACACCATACACTTCTCCCGAGTGTCTGTTGGCAATATACATCCCGCCCATCAGCATAACAAGGCTCCCAGTTCTCCATGGCCTGTCCTGCCTTTCTGGATTTTACACTTTTTTCAGATGTCCCTTTTGACCGGGGGGAAGTGAGACTTCATTGTAGTGCAGATTTCCTTTGCAAGCTTGCTTGGTTGGCCAAAAAGGGCGTATGCGTTTTTTCCTGAATATATTCAGGAAAAAACGCATACGCCCTTTTTGGCCAAGTGCATCATTGTGGACGTTCTGCCTCTTTTCCTATGCTTTCAATGCAATTCCAGTCTACCTCCTGAAATCGGTTTCCTGCAATTCTGCCCCGCTTTCAAGTCCTCTTGGCAGCCTTACTTCAGTATATTTTTGGACGATAGCTGTCATTTATAACTCTGCAGGTTTGTGAATTACAGTGCCCCTGAGCTCCTTTCTTCAACTCGCTTTCTTGTGAGCTGGCCGCAACACTGCAGGATGGCTTCAGGCCCTAATCTGGTTCCGGCACGGCACGCTGAGCCTTTGGTTAATTCCTCTTCCTGGTGGGAAATGAGAGTTAAATTTGCCCGTCCAGACACCTCCAGCTAGTCTCTCATTGGTTCTCGCTATTCCTGTTCATCTTCCGCAGAAATTGCAAACTGGGCCAAACAGGAGGTTAAAGGCGCTGACTCTCCAAGTCGGGAGGGTGTTAGTAAAGCGTCTGGAATGTTGCACCCGAGTACCAGGGTACGAAAACTGAGACATATTTGAACACGTCTCCCAATCACATGGTTGATCATACTCTAGGTTCCACATGCATGTTTTAGCTGAAGGAGGAATACCTTAAACCTGGGTAGTTGAAACCCGTGGAATGGGTACCATGCAATATGACTTCAAAGGGTCTTCATTTGCTCACCGAACCTCTCCAATCCTATCACTGCTGCGTTTATGCCCCTGTACACATGCTTGATTCTCTTTCGGAGACATAGCAATCTATAGGTTTTAAGATACTTACTAGTCAGGTACATTCTTAGGCGTTTAATATGCGGTGTTGAGTCCATTTCGTTGAGCAAGGAGTAGCTCTTGTCTATTCCATATTTGGCTTAAGGAACTTTATCTGTGCTCATTTCAATGTCTGGTTTTATGCAGCACCCCAACTCACCTTTACCCTTAAGCAAGCATAAGTTGCTTTTCTAAATTTGAGACCCTGTTCTGTTCTGTAATTCAGTTCCTGTTAGCCAAGTTTACATTCCGTGTATTACTGATATCTTATGATGTTTCTTTTTCTGTGTGACTTATTTCAGTTAGAATCATCATACCTGAATCCACTCATTGTGCTGCTAAGGGCCTGATGACATAGATTTCATTGCTGAGTCATATTGCTTTGTAAGTAAATACCACAATTTCTTTATCCATTTTTCACTTTCTGCGATGTTGAACTTGTACTGTAAACGAGGTTCTTGTAAACAGAGGCGTCCCAAACTTTGGGGGTGGCGGTGTCTTTTTGATTTTAATTTCCCTAAGCTATAGGACCATAAGTGGAAGTGCCCTAGGCTCTGTTGCTTTGTTTTTTAGATGTTTCAGGAAACACCATACACTTCTCCCGAGTGTCTGTTGGCAATTTATATCCCGCCCATCAGCATAACAATGCTCCCAGTTCTCCATGGCCTGTCCTGCCTTTCTGGATTTTACACTTTTTTCAGATGGCCCTTTTGACCGGGGGGAAGTGAGACTTCATTGTAGTGCAGATTTCGTTTGCAAGCTTGCTTGGTTGGCCAAAAAGGGCGTATGCGTTTTTTCCTGAATATATTCAGGAAAAAACGCATACGCCCTTTTTGGCCAAGTGCATCATTGTGGACGTTCTGCCTCTTTTCCTATGCTTTCAATGCAATTCCTGTCTACCTCCTGAAATCGGTTTCCTGCAATTCTGCCCCGCTTTCAAGTCCTGTTGGCAGCCTTACTTCAGTATATTTTTGGACGATAGCTGTCATTTATAACTCTGCAGGTTTGTGAATTACAGTGCCCCTGAGCTCCTTTCTTCAACTCGCTTTCTTTTGAGCTGGCCGCAACACCGTAGGATGGCTTCAGGCCCTAATCTGGTTCCGGCACGGCACGCTGAGCCTTTGGTTATTTCCTCTTCCTGGTGGGAAATGAGAGTTAAATTTGCCCGTCCAGACACCTCCAGCTAGTCTCTCATTGGTTCTCCCTATTCCTGTTCATCTTCCGCAGAAATTGCAAACTGGGCCAAACAGGAGGTTAAAGGCGCTGACTCTCCAAGTGGGGAGAGTGTTAGTAAAGCGTCAGGAATGTTGCACCTGAGTACCAGGGGAGGAAACCTGAGACATATTTGAACACGTGTCCCGTTCACACGGTTGATCATACTCTGGGTTCCACATGCATGTTTTAGCTGAAGGAAGAATACCTTAAACCTGGAGAGTTGAGACCAGTGGAATGGGTACCATGCAATATGACTTCAAAGGGTCTTCATTTGCTCACCAAACCTCTCCAATCCTATCACTGCTGCGTTTATGCCCCTGTACACATGCTTGATTCTCTTTCGGAGACATAGCAATCCATAGGTTTTAAGATACTTACTAGTCAGGTACAGTCTTAGGCGTTTAATATGCGGTGTTGAGTCCATTTCGTTGAGCAAGGAGTAGCTCTTGTCTATTCCATATTTGGCTTAAGGAACTTTATCTGTGCTCATTTCAATCTCTGGTTTTATGCAGCACCCCAACTCACCTTTCCCCTTAAGCAAGCATAAGTTGGTTTTCTAAATTTGAGACCCTGTTCTGTTCTGTAATTCAGTTCCTGTTAGCCAAGTTTACATTCCGTGTATTACTGATATCTTATGATGTTTCTTTTTCTGTGTGACTTATTTCAGTTAGAATCATCATACCTGAATCCACTCATTGTGCTGCTAAGGGCCTGATGACATAGATTTCATTGCTGAGTTATATTGCTTTGTAAGTAAATACCACAACTTCTTTATCCATTTTTCACTTTCTGCAATGTTGAACTTGTACTGTAAACGAGGTTCTTGTAAACAGAGGCGTCCCAAACTTTGGGGGTGGCGGTGTCTTTTTGATTTTAATTTCCCTAAGCTATAGGACCATAAGTGGAAGTGCCCTAGGCTCTGTTGCTTTGTTTTTTAGATGTTTCAGGAAACCCCATACACTTCTCCCAAGTGGCTGTTGGCAATTTACATCCCGCCCATCAGCATAACAAGGCTCCCAGTTCTCCATGGCCTGTCCTGCCTTTCTGGATTTTACACATTTTTCAGATGGCCCTTTTGACCGGGGGGAAGTGAGACTTCATTGTAGTGCAGATTTCCTTTGCAAGCTTGCTTGGTTGGCCAAAAAGGGCGTATGCGTTTTTTCCTGAATATATTCAGGAAAAAACGCATACGCCCTTTTTGGCCAAGTGCATCATTGTGGACGTTCTGCCTCTTTTCCTATGCTTTAAATGCAATTCCAGTCTACCTCCTGAAATCGTTTTCCTGCAATTCTGCCTTGCTTTCAATGCCTCTTCATAGCCTTACCTCAATATATTTTTTGAAAATAGTTGGCCTTTATAACTCTGCAGGTTTTTGAATTGCAGTGGCCCTTAGCTCCATTTTTCAGCTCTTATTTTTGTGATCTTGCCTCATAACCACTGGATTCCTTCTGGCCCTATTCTTCTTCTGGGGCACCTTGCTGTGCCTTTGGTTTATTCTTCTTACTGATGTGAAATTAGAGTGACATGTGCCCATTGAAACCGCTACAGCTAGTTTCTCACTGGTTCCCCCTATTCCCATTCATCCTCCGCACTAACTGCAGACTGTGCGATACCAGAACTTAAAGGCATTGACTCTCCATGTGAGGATATTTTTGGTAAAGCGGCTGGAATGTCGATCCGGAGCCCCAGGAGAGGAAAAATGAGGTGCGTTTTAGAAACCTTTCCCGATCAGATGGTATACCAGTCGCTGGGTTTCCCAAGCATGGTTTAGCTGTAGGAAGATTCCCTTCAACCTGGAGTGTTGGGACCCTTGGAATGAGTAGCATGAAGTATTGCATTAAACTTTTGGCAGTTGCTCACCAAAGCTCATCAATCCTCTCAGCCCCAAGTGTCCAGCCTTATGTCTTATCCAGCTGTGGGTTTATATGTGGTCAATCCAGGTTGCATCACAGCCCCTGAGCGAATTTTGTAAGAATTTTTCTCTCTTTCATTGTTTCTGCGTTTTGTTTTTAAAATTTATTTCTATAATGGGGTTTAGCTCATTTTCACTGCTGTGTTTGTGCCACTCTGCACACACTTGATTCCCTTATGGAGATATATCAATACATGGGTTTTAAGATTCTTATTACTCAGATATATTTCTCTGCAGTGTATAGGGTGTGTTGAGGCCAGTTCATTGAGCAAGGTGTAGATCTTGTCTAATATCTATTTGGTTTATTGAACGGTATCTGTGCTAATTTCAAACTCTGGTTTTATGCATCACCCCACCTCTCCTTTCCCCTTAAGCTGAAATAAGTGTGTTTTCTAAATGTGAGACACTGTTCTGTTCTGTAATTCATTTCTTGTGCAGCCATATTTACCCTCCCTCTATAAGTGATATCTTATGATATGTTTCTTTTTCTGTTTGACTTATTTCAAGTAGTATTATCGGACCTAAATCCACTCTTTATCCTTCTACTAGCCTTATTACATTGATTTCATGGTGAAGAGATATTCCATTGTACATAAGTACCACATCTTCTTCATCCATTGTTCTCTTTCCTGGGATATTTAAGGTATACTGAAGTTGAGGTTCTTGTAAACAGAGTAGCCCTAAACTGTGGTGTGCTTGTGTCTTGTTGATTTTTAGACTTCCCTAGATATACTCCCATGATTGGAAGTGTCCTATGCTCTGTAGCTCTGTTTTTTAGATGATTTAGGAACCACCATACACTTCTCCAGAGTGGCTCTCGGCAGTTCACACACTGCCCATCAGCGTATAAAGGCTCCCTGTTCTCCATGGCCTGTCCTGCATTTCTGGTTTTTACAATTTTTTAGGATGGCCCTTTTGACCAGTGGGAAATGAGACTTCTTTGTTGTGCACATTTGCATTGCTTGCTTGCTTCGTTGCCCATAAAGTGCGTATGCGTTTTTTCCTGGATATAATCAGGAAAAAACGCATACGCCCTTTTGGGCCAACTGCATCATTGTCGAAATTCTGCAGCTTTTCATGTGCTTTAAAGACGAGTCCAATCTATCTCTTGAAATCTGTTTCTTGCAATTCTGTCTTGCATTCAGATCCTCTTCTTTGCCTTACCTCAACATATTTTTGGACGTTAGTTTTCATTTATAACTCTGCAGGTTTGTGAATTGCAGTGACCCTGAGCTCCATTTTTTAAGTTGCTCTTTTGTGAGCTGGCCTCAAACCCGCAGGATTGCTTCAGGCCCTATTTTGGCTCGGGCGAGGCGGGCTGAGCCTTTTTTCAATTCTTATTCTTAATGGGAAATTAGAGTGATATGTGCCCGTCCAAACCCCTACAACTATTCTCTCATTGGTTCCCCGTTCATCCTCCTCACAATTTGCAAAATGTGTGAAACAGAAGTTGAAATGTGCTGATTCTCCAAGTGGGGAGATTCTAAGTAACGTGGCTGGAATGGTGAACAGGAGCACCAGGAGAGGATAAATGAGCTGCATTTTAGACACATCTCCCGATCACATGGTGTACAGTCCTCTGGGTTTTCCATGCATGTTTTAGCTGTAGGAAGATCCCTTGAACCTGCATATTTGGGACCCATTGAATGGGTACCAGGTAGTATTACTTTAAAGGGTGTGCATTTCCTCACCCAACCTCACATTTCTCTTAGCGCAAACAGTTTCCAGCCTTATGTCTCATCCTGCTGTGGGTCTAGATGTGTTCAATCCATGTTGCATCACCGGCCCTGAGGAAAAGTTGTAAGAGGTTTTCTCTGTCTCTCTGTCGTTTATTTTTTTCAATTTATTACTATATTGGTTACAGCTGATTTTCAAAGCTCTGTTTCTTGCTGCTGTACATCCACTTGATTCACGTACAGAGAGACATCAGTAAATTCTTTTTCAGATTCTTACCAGTCGTATATATTCTTTTCCGGTGACTTGAGTGTGCTGAGTGCAGTTCTTTTAGCTACCGTGTAGGCCTTGTTGATTATCAGTTTGGTATTTGGAATGGTATCTTTGCTAATTTCAACCTCCTGGGTGATGCCTCACCCCTCCCCACCTTTCCCGTTTAGCAGCCTTATGCGTGTTTTCTACATATTTGACTATGTTTTTGTTTTGTAATTTATTTCATGTGTAGCCATTTTGGATTCCACCTTTAAGTGATATCTTATGATATGTGTCTTTTTCTTTTTGAATTATGTCACTTAGAAAGATCATACGTAACTCCTCCGGAGTTGTTACAACTGGCCATATTTCATTGATTTCCAGGCTGAATAATATTCCACTCTACCTAAGTACCACATCTCTACCCATTTTTTCCCTCCAGAGACATTTAAGTTATATCCTAGTCGAGGATCTTTTAAACAGAGAGGGGGTAAACATTGGGGTGCCTGTGTCCTCTCGATTTTTGTTTTTCTCAAGATATACGCCCATGAGTGCAAGTGCCCTATGCTCTGTAGCTCATTTTTTAGATGCTTTAGTAAACACAATACACTTCTCCAGAATGGCCGTTGGCAATATACATTTCCACTATAAGTCTCACAGGGCTCCCTCTTCTCCTTGCCCTGTCCTGCATTTCTGTTGTTTACGCTTTATGAGGATGGCTCTTCTGACTGATGCGAAGTGATATCTTTTGTAGTATTGACTTCCAGTGCCCACCTGTTTGGTTGGCTAAAAAAGTGTATGCCCTTTTCTTGAATATATACAGAAAAAAACGCATACACCCTTTTTGGCCAACTGCAATGTTGGCAATGTTCAGCTCCTTTTCTTGTGCTTAATGGCGAGTCCTTTCTACCTCCTCAAATCCCTTTCCTGCCATTCTCCCTTGCTTACAAGTCCTTTTCTCTGACTTTCCTCAAGACATTTTTCAGTGATGGATATTTTCAACTCTGCAGTTTTGTGAATTTTACTGTCCCTGAGTTCCATTGTTCAACTTGTGTTTATGGGAACTGGCCACAAAGCAGCGGGATTTCCTCAAGCCCTATACTGTTTCCATGGGCAACCCTAGCCTTTGGTCAATTCGTCTTCCTGATTGGAAATTAGAGTGACATGTGCCTGTCTGAACACCTAGGACTTGTCTCTCATTGTTCCTCATCCTTCCGCTTCATCCTCTGGACAAATTCCAAACTGTACACAACAGGATGTTGACAGTGCTGACATCTCCAAGTGGGGAGACTGTTAGTAAAGACGCTGGAGGGGTGAACCCGAGCACCAGGAGATGAGGAGATGAGATGCCTTTTCCAAACTCTTCCCGATCAGACGGTATACCATCCTCTGGGTGTGACAGACATGTTTTAGCAGTAGGAAGAGTCCCATTCATGTAAGGAGAACACCAGGGCTTTTTCAAAATCAGTGTCTCCCCGAAACCCAAACTGGGGAATTTTTTAAGCTACGGCTACACATATGTTCATTAAGGGCCTTGGGAAGTAGGCAGAGTCCAAACTTTAGATGATTGAAGTCTTCAGGGTCAGAAGCACTCACCACCAGCTTCCCTTAGGTTACACTTTAACTGTCATTGATAGATGATGTCAATAAAAATATCTATTCTTTTTCAGATTATTTCCCCTTATAGGTTATTGCAAAATGTTGAGTGTAGTTCCCTGTGCTATACAGTAGTTCCTTGTTGATGATCTATTTTATACATAGCAGTGTGTATGTGTTAATCCCAAACTGTTAATTTATCCCTCCTCCCACCTTTCCCCTTTGGTAATAATAAATTATAAGATTTTATACTTCTCAGAAATGGGGGAGCTGAAAGAGAGGTATCATTTTCAATGGAAAAGCATTTAAAACAAGATTGAAGCTTTAACCAAGATTATTAGATGTACATCCTTGGAAAGAAATCACTTCGTTTCTCTAATATTGACCTGACAAATAAGACAAACCTTTTCACTGAACTTGCTTATAATAAAGTGATGGAAATATCAAATGGAAGTGTTAGAAACATCTTATTTTACCCGAGCCTTATACACTGTTCTATGTTAACTACAGTTTGGCTCACACATCTGTTCATTGAGGTTACAATAGTCTCAATTTCTGTTACTGATCCTCCAGAGTGGACCCCAACAAGTGTCCCCCTGCCCAGTGTCATTGGGGCCAACAGATCGAGACTGAGTTTGGTTCACAAGCAAAGGAAACTTTATATTTTGATCAGAGAATGGAGAGGTGAGAGCATGCACTACCCCGTGGGCTGTGGGCTGGGCTGCTGTGTAGAGATCCTGCCAGAGTCAGTGGGAGGGAGGGGGCGGAGCTCTCGAGGGCCAGGTTGGCTGCAGCTCAGGCTCTATATCGCGGAGTCTGCACTGGGCCCCAGGAGCTGAGGTGTCGACCCAGCCATTCTGCACTAGGAAATCTGGTCTGAAGTGCCGGGTGTGGAACCTCTGCATGCGGGACCCTAGGAGCACGTGAAATTAGACAAAGCACAAAGGATAAAAAAGGTTAGACTTGACTTTATTGCCCAGATTCTATTTTTATCTCCCAGGGATTTTTAATGGGCTTTGCTGGGGACAAACCCCTCCTCTGCCTTTTGTCCCGTTCCTCATTCTTGGAGTGCTGAGGGTGCAGACACTTCTTCTGTAACTGCTGAGTGCTGAGTTGGGAGCCCTAATACCCGGGGGCGAGGGTCAGATCTTCTCCCCAGCAGCCTCCAGGTGACGTTGATTGTCCCCAGGCCCCCTGCCTCCCTGCTCGTCCACCTGAGCACCAGCATTGGAAGTGTTATAGATTCTAATGACCTTTAAGGGTCCAGGAAAGAGATGTGCAGAGACGCTGTGGGGGCTGGTTTCACCCCGCCCCACATTTGTTCGGCCACCTTAGGCTGACCGTTTCTGCCAGCCTAGATGCTCTGACCAGTAGTCTGCGCTTTCTTCAATTAGGCCCCTGAATTAACGTACAAACAGCACCAGGTGTCAGAGCCCTGCCCGCTCAACTCCCAGACAGTCCAGGGTCAGTGGTGATCAAGGACCATGATGACCACTGAGTCAACAGCCTTTTGAAGTAAACAGGAGTCCAGCTGGTCTTATTGGCCACCATCATCACGGTGTCTGTAGGCTTTTCTATGGTGACAGTGTGATATACGGTTCCCCCGCCAAGATTATTAGCTCCCCTCTGGGTGCAGTAAGTCCTGCAAGCAGTAGTCTGCTCTTTTGGGACACACTCTTGTTGTTTTATGAGAGAAACTCCAGGTCAAGTGATGTTCACACGAATCGTCATGGTGCCCTGTTGCCCCCGGTTATCTCTCTGGATGTTGGAGTTGGAGGGCCTCCTCACTCGAGGTCGGTGTGCCCACGGAGCGAACCCTGCAACTTCAGGGCATGGTTGGTGGTTAGGATCACCATGTGGGGTCCTTTTCCCTTAGGAGGGAGGTGGCCTTTTGGGCTGCTGATTTCCAGGTTTTTAGATACCGCCAGTATCTTGGCCAGATGCGGCAGTGGGCCAAGCCCCTTGGTGACCGTAGTTTATCCTACCTGGATGGCATTCTTGCATTGTTCCATTTCAAGTGGTCCCAGTTTTTGCACTAATTCTCCAATGGCGATTCACCTTTCACCGGGAATGTAAAGGTCAAAGGGTTTAGCTAAATTAGGGAGTTCCAGGGCAAGGGTCTGAATTGACGGCTCTTTCCATTCTTGAAAGGCCACTTCTGGATTCTATTCAAAAGGATCATCATCTTTTCCTTTCAGTGTTTCATATAGAGGCCCAGCTAGTAGACTGTAGTTAGGGATCCAGAAGCAGCAAACCCTGGCCTCCCCAGGAACCCCTAAGCTGTCTTCTAGTTTTAGAAAGGGGTAAGGCTGCAAATGGTTTCTTCCCTTTCCTGGGATGGGCTTCTCCGACCTTCTGTGAGAATGAAGCCCAGGCAGGTCACCGCAGTCTGTGATATTTGAGCTTTTTCTTGGACAACTTCTATCCTTTATTGGCTTGGTAGTTCAGAGGCCTCCTTAGTAGGGCTGGCGATCAGAATGTCGTCTGCGTACTGAAGGAGGGTTTCCTTTTCCAGAGGTAGAACTTTTAGGTCTTTAGCTAAGCTTTCCCCAAAGATGGTGTGGGAATTTTTGCACCCTTGGGGCAAGACGGCCCGGAAGTATTGTTTTAGTTGTATGTTGAGTCCTGCCACTCACAAGCCAAAATTTCTTGTGACTCTGGGACTAATGGAATACAAAAGAAGGCATCATTGAAGACTAATACAGAATACCATGTCCTGGTGGTTGGTAGAATGACCAGCAGGGTGTAGGAATTAGGAGCAACTGGAGGTATATCCTCGGTGGCTTCACTGACTGTCCTGACATCCTTTACCAGGTCCCCAGCAGCCCATGGGGCTCTCGTGGTCAGACCAATCCCAGAATATGGAGCTCACCTGGGCAGGTACCCCACCCCCACCCCAGCCCATGGGGCTCTCGTGGTCAGGCCCTTCCCAGGATACAGAGCTACCCTTGCAGGTACCGTGGCAGGGCTGGGCACACAGGAACCGTGCACATAGCCCTCATTGCAGAGCACCCCCAGCTCACCTGTCAATCAGAGCTGGCACAGAGCACCTCAGAGCAGGACTTGAACTAACAAACAGCAGCTGCGACAGGTCTGTGACCCTGGGCATCACTCTGTGCGGCCTCCCTCCACCTGGTCTTCCAGAGACTTCCACTGCACCCGGGGCACCAGGCCTCTGTCTCCAACCACCACCCACCCCTCCTCTCCCTGACTCCTGGGTTCCTCTCATAAGGAGAGGGTTTTCTTGAAGTTGTCTCCCACTCATGGGCCAGATAAAATGATTAGAAAACAAGCCAAAGCTGCAGCCCCTTGTCTATCCTGACTCTCAGGAGCCCACACCTGTTCCTTGGACCTGGCCGGTTCAGCAAGTTCCATTTTCTGCAACTGTGAGCCCCTGAGGGGTGATGATTGGCTGACCTGGGCAGCCTTACCGTGCGGGCCAGCCCTCCCCAGGTGTGCCTGGGTTGAGATCAATATAAATACCACTCCAGGCAGCAAGAGCCCCTGCAGCCGTGCCTGACGCCATTTTCTCTGCCCTGTCAGCAGTCTCGGGGCTGGGCTGGTGGGAGGGAGTGAGAGGCCACGGCTTTGTGGGTGGCCCAGTGTGAGTGGGGCTCTGCTGGACTTTCTGCAGCAGTTGCCAGGCTGCCACCTGCTAAAGAAGAGGATGTGTCACCCATACCTGCTGCTGGAATTTCTCCCTGGGCAGAGGTGAGGAAGGAAAAAAGCAGTGGGGGCAGGGACAGGACGGGTATCTCAGGCAGGGAAATGGAAATCTTCCAGAAGAGCACCCAGGGCCAGGACCATCCTGGCTGGCCTGCAGGCACCAAGTCGGCCGGCATGCTGTCACTCGTGTGGCTCTATGGCCCTTCCTCTAGGCTTTCAAGTCCTTGTATATATTCAGGTGTTTTACCTGGGACGGGTGGGAATAGTTCAGCAGCAACTGGCCTGGGGCTCAGCTCACGTTTACTCACAGATGCCTCAGCACGGTGCCCCAGCTTTGCAATGAGGACGCTTGTTGCGTGGGGGCTGCTGGCTGAATGGGAGACGATTCCCCACCACTGGCCAACTTCAGAATTGTTTACAACTGGAGCAAGTGCCCTGATACGGTTTTCCTCTGTGGAACTGGTGGGTTCTGTGTTTTTTTTCTCTTTTTCGTTTTTGGTTCAAGGTAGATTTTATTCCTCTTTTTTGTATTTACAGATATAAGCATGGAAATAATTTATTCATATAAATACATGTATGTGAAGGGAATAATTGTTTTTTCTGTTTTATTTTTTAAATTTTATTTCTTTTTAATTTTGAATTTTATTTTGTATTTTTATACAGCAGGTTCTTATTGGTTATCTATTTTATACATATAAATGTATACATGCCAATCCCAGTCTCTCAACTCCTCCCACCACCACCCCCCCAACAGCTTTCCCCCCTTGTTGTCCATACATTTGTTGTCTACATCTGTTGCTCTATTTATGCCTTGCAAAATGGTTAATCTGTACAGTTTTTCTAGGTTCCACATATATGCATGAATATACAAGATTTGTTTTTCTCTTTCTGACTTACTTCACTCTGTATGACAGTCTCTAGATCCATCGACGTCTCTACAAATGACCCAATTTCATTCCTTTTCATGGCTTAGTAATATTCCATTTTATATATGTACCACAGCTTTATGCATTCGTCTGTCTGTGGGCATTTAGGTTGCTTCCATTACCTCGATATTGTAAATAGTGATGCAATGAACATTGCGGTGAATGTCTCGTTTTGATTTATGGTTTTGTCTGGGTATATGTCCAGTACTGGGATTGCTGTATCATATGGTAATTCTATTGTTAGTTTCTTAAGAAACTCCATATTGTTCTCCATAGTGACTGTATCAATTTATATTCCCAACAATAGTGGAAGAGGGTTCCTTTTCTCCACACCCTTTCCAGCATTTTTGTTTGTAGATTTTCTCATGATGCCCATTCTATCAGGTGTGAGGTGATACCTCATTGTTGAGTCCATTTTGTTGAGCAAGGGGTAGGTCTTGTCTATTACATATTTAGCTTATTAAATGGTATCTGTGCTAATTTCAAACTCTGGTTTTATGCAGCACCCCAACTCACTTTCCCCCTTAAGGAAGCATAAGTTGGTTTTCTAAACTTGAGACCCTGTTCTGTTTTGTAATTCAGTTCATGTGTAGCCAAGTTCACATTCCGTGTATTAGTGATATCTTATGATGTTTCTTTTTCTGTGTGACTTATTTCAGTTAGAATCATCATACCTGAATCCACTCATTATGCTGCTACGGGCCTGATGACATAGATTTCATGGCGGGGTGATTTTGCATTGTACATAAGTACTACAACTTCTTCATCCATTTTTCACTTTCTGCGATATTGAACTTGTACCGTAAACGAGGTTCTTGTAAACAGAGCTGTCCCAAACAGTGGGGTGGCTGTGTCTTTTTGATTTTAATTTCCCTAAGCTATAGGACCATAAGTGGAAGTGCCCTAGGCTCTGTTGCTTTGTTTTTTAGATGTTTCAGGAAACACCATACACTTCTCCCGAGTGTCTGTTGGCAATATACATCCCGCCCATCAGCATAACAAGGCTCCCAGTTCTCCATGGCCTGTCCTGCCTTTCTGGATTTTACACTTTTCTCAGATGGCCCTTTTGACCGGGGGGAAGTGAGACTTCATTGCAGTGCAGATTTCCTTTGCAAGCTTGCTTGGTTGGCCAAAAAGGGCGTATGCGTTTTTTCCTGAATATATTCAGGAAAAAACGCATACGCCCTTTTTGGCCAAGTGCATCATTGTGGACGTTCTGCCTCTTTTCCTATGCTTTCAATGCAATTCCAGTCTACCTCCTGAAATCGGTTTCCTGCAATTCTGCCCCGCTTTCAAGTCCTCTTGGCAGCCTTACTTCAGTATATTTTTGGACGATAGCTGTCATTTATAACTCTGCAGGTTTGTGAATTACAGTGCCCCTGAGCTCCTTTCTTCAACTCGCTTTCTTTTGAGCTGGCCTCAACACTGCAGGATGGCTTCAGGCCCTAATCTGGTTCCGGCACGACACGCGGAGCCTTTGGTTAATTCCTCTTCCTCGTGGGAAATGAGAGTTAAATTTGCCCGTCCAGACACCTCCAGCTAGTCTCTCATTGGTTCTCGCTATTCCTGTTCATCTTCCGCAGAAATTGCAAACTGGGCCAAACAGGAGGTTAAAGGGACTGACTCTCCAAGTCTGGAGGGTGTTGGTAAAGCATCTGGAATGTTGCACCCGAGTACCAGGGTATGAAAACAGAGACATATTTGAACACGTCTCCTGATCACATGGTTGGTCATACTCTAGGTTCCACATGCATATTTTAGCTGAAGGAAGAATACCTTAAACCTGGGTAGTTGAAACCCGTGGAATGGGTACCATTCAATATGACTTCAAAGGGTCTTCATTTGCTCACCGAACCTCTCCAATCCTATCACTGCTGCGTTTATGCCCCTGTACACATGCTTGATTCTCTTTCGGAGACATAGCAATCCATAGGTTTTAAGATACTTACTAGTCAGGTACATTCTTAGGCATTTAATATGGGGTGTTGAGTCCATTTCGTTGAGCAAGGAGTAGCTCTTGTCTATTCCATATTTGGCTTAAGGAACTTTATCTGTGCTCATTTCAATCTCTGGTTTTATGCAGCACCCCAACTCACCTTTACCCTTAAGCAAGCATAAGTTGCTTTTCTAAATTTGAGACCCTGTTCTGTTCTGTAATTCAGTTCCTGTGTAGCCAAGTTTACATTCCGTGTATTACTGATACCTTATGATGTTTCTTTTTCTGTGTGACTTATTTCAGTTAGAATCATCATACCTGAATCCACTCATTATGCTGCTAAGGGCCTGATGACATAGATTTCATTGCTGAGTGATATTGCTTTGTAAGTAAATACCACAACTTCTTTATCCATTTTTCACTTTCTGCGATGTTGAACTTGTACTGTAAACGAGGTTCTTGTAAACAGAGGCGTCCCAAACTTTGGGGTGGCTGTGTCTTTTTGATTTTAATTTCCCTAAGCTATAGGACCATAAGTGGAAGTGCCCTAGGCTCTGTTGCTTTGTTTTTTAGATGTTTCAGGAAACACCATACACTTCTCCCGAGTGTCTGTTGGCAATTTACATCCCGCCCATCAGCATAACAAGGCTCCCAGTTCTCCATGGCCTGTCCTGCCTTTCTGGATTTTACACTTTTTTCAGATGGCCCTTTTGACCGGGGGGAAGTGAGACTTCATTGTAGTGCAGATTTCCTTTGCAAGCTTGCTTGGTTGGCCAAAAAGTGCGTATGCGTTTTTTCCTGAATATATTCAGGAAAAAACGCATACGCCCTTTTTGGCCAAGTGCATCATTGTGGACGTTCTGCCTCTTTTCCTATGCTTTCAATGCAATTCCAGTCTACCTCCTGAAATCGGTTTCCTGCAATTCTGCCCCACTTTCAAGTCCTCTTGGCAGCCTTACTTCAGTATATTTTTGGACGATAGCTGTCATTTATAACTCTGCAGGTTTGTGAATTACAGTGCCCCTGAGCTCCTTTCTTCAACTCGCTTTCTTGTGAGCTGGCCGCAACACCGCAGGATGGCTTCAGGCCCTAATCTGGTTCCGGCACGACACGCGGAGCCTTTGGTTAATTCCTCTTCCTCGTGGGAAATGAGAGTTAAATTTGCCCGTCCAGACACCTCCAGCTAGTCTCTCATTGGTTCTCGCTATTCCTGTTCATCTTCCGCAGAAATTGCAAACTGGGCCAAACAGGAGGTTAAAGGGACTGACTCTCCAAGTCTGGAGGGTGTTGGTAAAGCATCTGGAATGTTGCACCCGAGTACCAGGGTACGAAAACAGAGACATATTTGAACACGTCTCCCGATCACATGGTTGGTCATACTCTAGGTTCCACATGCATATTTTAGCTGAAGGAGGAATACCTTAAACCTGGGTAGTTGAAACCCGTGGAATGGGTACCATGCAATATGACTTCAAAGGGTCTTCATTTGCTCACCGAACCTCTCCAATCCTATCACTGCTGCGTTTATGCCCCTGTACACATGCTTGATTCTCTTTCGGAGACATAGCAATCCATAGGTTTTAAGATACTTACTAGTCAGGTACATTCTTAGGCGTTTAATATGCGGTGTTGAGTCCATTTTGTTGAGCAAGGAGTAGCTCTTGTCTATTCCATATTTGGTTTAAGGAACTTTATCTGTGCTCATTTCAATCTCTGGTTTTATGCAGCACCCCAACTCACCTTTACCCTTAAGCAAGCATAAGTTGGTTTTCTAAATTTGAGACCCTGTTCTGTTCTGTAATTCAGTTCCTGTGTAGCCAAGTTTACATTCCGTGTATTACTGATACCTTATGATGTTTCTTTTTCTGTGTGACTTATTTCAGTTAGAATCATCATACCTGAATCCACTCATTATGCTGCTAAGGGCCTGATGACATAGATTTCATTGCTGAGTGATATTGCTTTGTAAGTAAATACCACAACTTCTTTATCCATTTTTCACTTTCTGCGATGTTGAACTTGTACTGTAAACGAGGTTCTTGTAAACAGAGGCGTCCCAAACTTTGGGGTGGCTGTGTCTTTTTGATTTTAATTTCCCTAAGCTATAGGACCATAAGTGGAAGTGCCCTAGGCTCTGTTGCTTTGTTTTTTAGATGTTTCAGGAAACACCATACACTTCTCCCGAGTGTCTGTTGGCAATTTACATCCCGCCCATCAGCATAACAAGGCTCCCAGTTCTCCATGGCCTGTCCTGCCTTTCTGGATTTTACACTTTTTTCAGATGGCCCTTTTGACCGGGGGGAAGTGAGACTTCATTGTAGTGCAGATTTCCTTTGCAAGCTTGCTTGGTTGGCCAAAAAGGGCGTATGGGTTTTTCCTGAATATATTCAGGAAAAAACGCATACGCCCTTTTTGGCCAAGTGCATCATTGTGGACGTTCTGCCTCTTTTCCTATGCTTTCAATGCAATTCCAGTCTACCTCCTGAAATCGGTTTCCTACAATTCTGCCCTGCTTTCAAGTCCTCTTGGCAGCCTTACTTCAGTATATTTTTGGACGATAGCTGTCATTTATAACTCTGCAGGTTTGTGAATTACAGTGCCCCTGAGCTCCTTTCTTCAACTCGCTTTCTTGTGACCTGGCCGCAACACCGCAGGATGGCTTCAGGCCCTAATCTGGTTCCGGCACGGCACGCTGAGCCTTTGGTTAATTCCTCTTCCTCGTGGGAAATGAGAGTTAAATTTGCCCGTCCAGACACCTCCAGCTAGTCTCTCATTGGTTCTCGCTATGCCTGTTCATCTTCCGCAGAAAATGCAAACTGGGCCAAACAGGAGGTTAAAGGGACTGACTCTCCAAGTCGGGAGGGTGTTAGTAAAGCGTCTGGAATGTTGCACCCGAGTACCAGGGGAGGAAAATTGAGACATATTTGAACACGTCTCCCGATCACATGGTTGATCATACTCTAGGTTCCACATGCATGTTTTAGCTGAAGGAAGAATACCTTAAACCAGGGTAGTTGAAACCCGTAGAATGGGTACCATGCAATATGACTTCAAAGGGTCTTCATTTGCTCACCGAACCTCTCCAATCCTATCACTGCTGCGTTTATGCCCCTGTACACATGCTTGATTCTCTTTTGGAGACATAGCAATCCATAGGTTTTAAGATACTTACTAGTCAGGTACATTCTTAGGCGTTTAATATGCGGTGTTGAGTCCATTTCGTTGAGCAATGAGTAGCTCTTGTCTATTCCATATTTGGCTTAAGGAACTTTATCTGTGCTCATTTCAATCTCTGGTTTTATGCAGCACCCCAACTCACCTTTACCCTTAAGCAAGCATAAGTTGCTTTTCTAAATTTGAGACCCTGTTCTGTTCTGTAATTCAGTTCCTGTGTAGCCAAGTTTACATTCCGTGTATTACTGATATCTTATGATGTTTCTTTTTCTGTGTGACTTATTTCAGTTAGAATCATCATACCTGAATCCACTCATTATGCTGCTAAGGGCCTGATGACATAGATTTCATTGCTTAGTGATATTGCTTTGTAAGTAAATACCACAACTTCTTTATCCATTTTTCACTTTCTACGATGTTGAACTTGTACTGTAAACGAGGTTCTTGTAAACAGAGGCGTCCCAAACTTTGGGGTGGCTGTGTCTTTTTTATTTTAATTTCCCTAAGCTATAGGACGGTAAGTGGAAGTGCCCTAGGCTCTGTTGCTTTGTTTTTTAGATGTTTCAGGAAACACCATACACTTCTCAGGAGTGTCTGTTGGCAATTTACATCCCGCCCATCAGCATAACAATGCTCCCAGTTCTCCATGGCCTGTCCTGCCTTTTTGGATTTTACACTTTTTTCAGATGGCCCTTTTGACCGGGGGGAAGTGAGACTTCATTGTAGTGCAGATTTCCTTTGCAAGTTTGCTTGGTTGGCCAAAAAGGGCGTATGCGTTTTTTCCTGAATATATTCAGGAAAAAACGCATACGCCCTTTTTGGCCAAGTGCATGATGGTGGACGTTCTGCCTCTTTTCCTATGCTTTCAATGCAATTCCAGTCTACCTCCTGAAATCGGTTTCCTTCAATTCTGCCCCGCTTTCAGGTCCTCTTGGCAGCCTTACTTCAGTATATTTTTGGACGATAGCTGTCATTTATAACTCTGCAGGTTTGTGAATTACAGTGCCCCTGAGCTCCTTTCTTCAACTCGCTTTCTTTTGAGCTGGCCGCAACACCGTAGGATGGCTTCAGGCCCTAATCTGGTTCCGGCACGGCACGCTGAGCCTTTGGTTATTTCCTCTTCCTGGTGGGAAATGAGAGTTAAATTTGCCCGTCCAGACACCTCCAGCTAGTCTCTCATTGGTTCTCCCTATTCCTGTTCATCTTCCGCAGAAATTGCAAACTGGGCCAAACAGGAGGTTAAAGGCGCTGACTCTCCAAGTCGGGAGAGTGTTAGTAAAGCGTCTGGAATGTTGCACCCGAGTACCAGGGTACAAAAACTGAGACATATTTGAACACGTCTCCCGATCACATGGTTGATCATACTCTAGGTTCCACATGCATGTTTTAGCTGAAGGAAGAATACCTTAAACCTGGGTAGTTGAAACCCGTGGAATGGGTACCATGCAATATGACTTCAGAGGGTCTTCATTTGCTCACCGAACCTCTCCAATCCTATCACTGCTGCGTTTATGCCCCTGTACTTATGCTTGATTCTCTTTCGGAGACATAGCAATCCATAGGTTTTAAGATACTTACTAGTCAGGTACATTCTTAGGCGTTTAATATGGGGTGTTGAGTCCATTTCATTGAGCAAGGAGTAGCTCTTGTCTATTCCATGTTTGGCTTAAGGAACTTTATCTGTGCTCATTTCAATCTCTGGTTTTATGCAGCACCCCAACTCACCTTTCCCCTTAAGCAAGCATAAGTTGGTTTTCTAAATTTGAGACCCTGTTCTGTTCTGTAATTCAGTTCCTGTGTAGCCAAGTTTACATTCCGTGTATTAGTGATATCTTATGATGTTTCTTTTTCTGTGTGACTTATTTCAGTTAGAATCATCATACCTGAATCCACTCTTTATGTTGCTACGGGCCTGATGACCTAGATTTCATTGCTGAGTGATATTGCATTGTACGTAAGTACCACAACTTCCTTATCCATTTTTCACTTTATGCGATATTGAACTTCTACCGTAAATGAGGTTCTTGTAAACAGAGCCGTCCCAAATTTTGAGGTGGCTGTGTCTTTTTTATTTTAATTTCCCTAAGCTATAGGACCATAAGTGGAAGTGCCCTAGGCTCTGTTGCTTTTTGTTTTAGATGTTTCAGGAAACACCATACACTTCTCCCAAGTGGCTGTTGGCAATTTACATCCCGTCCATCAGCATAACAAGGCTCCCAGTTCTCCATGGCCTGTCCTGCCTTTCTGGATTTTACACTTTTTTCAGATGGCCCTTTTGACCAGGGGGAAGTGAGACTTCATTTTAGTGCAGATTTCCTTTGCAAGCTTGCTTGGTTGGCCAAAAAGGGCGTATGCCTTTTTTCCTGAATAAATTCAGGAAAAAAGGCATACGCCCTTTTTGGCCAAGTGAATCATTGTGGACGTTCTGCCTCTTTTCCTATGCTTTAAATGCAATTCCAGTCTACCTCCTGAAATCGTTTTCCTGCAATTCTGCCTTGCTTTCAATGCCTCTTCATAGCCTTACCTCAATATATTTTTTGAAAATAGTTGGCCTTTATAACTCTGCAGGTTTTTGAATTGCAGTGGCCCTTAGCTCCATTTTTCAGCTCTTATTTTTGTGATCTTGCCTCATAACCACTGGATTCCTTCTGGCCCTATTCTTCTTCTGGGGCACCTTGCTGTGCCTTTGGTTTATTCTTCTTACTGATGTGAAATTAGAGTGACATGTGCCCATTGAAACCGCTACAGCTAGTTTCTCACTGGTTCCCCCTATTCCCATTCATCCTCCGCACTAACTGCAGACTGTGCGATACCAGAACTTAAAGGCATTGACTCTCCATGTGGGGATATTTTTGGTAAAGCGGCTGGAATGTCGATCCGGAGCCCCAGGAGAGGAAAAATGAGGTGCGTTTTAGAAACCTTTCCCGATCAGATGGTATACCAGTCGCTGGGTTTCCCAAGCATGGTTTAGCTGTAGGAAGATTCCCTTCAACCTGGAGTGTTGGGACCCTTGGAATGAGTAGCATGAAGTATTGCATTAAACTTTTGGCAGTTGCTCACCAAAGCTCATCAATCCTCTCAGCCCCAAGTGTCCAGCCTTATGTCTTATCCAGCTGTGGGTTTATATGTGGTCAATCCAGGTTGCATCACAGCCCCTGAGCGAATTTTGTAAGAATTTTTCTCTCTTTCATTGTTTCTGCGTTTTGTTTTTAAAATTTATTTCTATAATGGGGTTTAGCTCATTTTCACTGCTGTGTTTGTGCCACTCTGCACACACTTGATTCCCTTATGGAGATATATCAATACATGGGTTGTAAGATTCTTATTACTCAGATATATTTCTCTGCGGTTTATAGGGTGTGTTGAGGCCAGTTCATTGAGCAAGGTGTAGATCTTGTCTAATATCTATTTGGTTTATTGAACGGTATCTGTGCTAATTTCAAACTCTGGTTTTATGCATCACCCCACCTCTCCTTTCCCCTTAAGCTGAAATAAGTGTGTTTTCTAAATGTGAGACACTGTTCTGTTCTGTAATTCATTTCTTGTGCAGCCATATTTACCCTCCCTCTATAAGTGATATCTTATGATATGTTTCTTTTTCTGTTTGACTTATTTCAAGTAGTATTATCGGACCTAAATCCACTCTTTATCCTTCTACTAGCCTTATTACATTGATTTCATGGTGAAGAGATATTCCATTGTACATAAGTACCACATCTTCTTCATCCATTGTTCTCTTTCCTGGGATATTTAAGGTATACTGAAGTTGAGGTTCTTGTAAACAGAGTAGCCCTAAACTGTGGTGTGCTTGTGTCTTGTTGATTTTTAGACTTCCCTAGATATACTCCCATGATTGGAAGTGTCCTATGCTCTGTAGCTCTGTTTTTTAGATGATTTAGGAACCACCATACACTTCTCCAGAGTGGCTCTCGGCAGTTCACACACTGCCCATCAGCGTATAAAGGCTCCCTGTTCTCCATGGCCTGTCCTGCATTTCTGGTTTTTACAATTTTTTAGGATGGCCCTTTTGACCAGTGGGAAATGAGACTTCTTTGTTGTGCACATTTGCATTGCTTGCTTGCTTCGTTGCCCATAAAGTGCGTATGCGTTTTTTCCTGGATATAATCAGGAAAAAACGCATACGCCCTTTTGGGCCAACTGCATCATTGTCGAAATTCTGCAGCTTTTCATGTGCTTTAAAGACGAGTCCAATCTATCTCTTGAAATCTGTTTCTTGCAATTCTGTCTTGCATTCAGATCCTCTTCTTTGCCTTACCTCAACATATTTTTGGACGTTAGTTTTCATTTATAACTCTGCAGGTTTGTGAATTGCAGTGACCCTGAGCTCCATTTTTTAAGTTGCTCTTTTGTGAGCTGGCCTCAAACCCGCAGGATTGCTTCAGGCCCTATTTTGGCTCGGGCGAGGCGGGCTGAGCCTTTTTTCAATTCTTATTCTTAATGGGAAATTAGAGTGATATGTGCCCGTCCAAACCCCTACAACTATTCTCTCATTGGTTCCCCGTTCATCCTCCTCACAATTTGCAAAATGTGTGAAACGGAAGTTGAAATGTGCTGATTCTCCAAGTGGGGAGATTCTAAGTAACGTGGCTGGAATGGTGAACAGGAGCACCAGGAGAGGATAAATGAGCTGCATTTTAGACACATCTCCCGATCACATGGTGTACAGTCCTCTGGGTTTTCCATGCATGTTTTAGCTGTAGGAAGATCCCTTGAACCTGCATATTTGGGACCCATTGAATGGGTACCAGGTAGTATTACTTTAAAGGGTGTGCATTTCCTCACCCAACCTCACATTTCTCTTAGCGCAAACAGTTTCCAGCCTTATGTCTCATCCTGCTGTGGGTCTAGATGTGTTCAATCCATGTTGCATCACCGGCCCTGAGGAAAAGTTGTAAGAGGTTTTCTCTGTCTCTCTGTCGTTTATTTTTTTCAATTTATTACTATATTGGTTACAGCTGATTTTCAAAGCTCTGTTTCTTGCTGCTGTACATCCACTTGATTCACGTACAGAGAGACATCAGTAAATTCTTTTTCAGATTCTTACCAGTCGTATATATTCTTTTCCGGTGACTTGAGTGTGCTGAGTGCAGTTCTTTTAGCTACCGTGTAGGCCTTGTTGATTATCAGTTTGGTATTTGGAATGGTATCTTTGCTAATTTCAACCTCCTGGGTGATGCCTCACCCCTCCCCACCTTTCCCGTTTAGCAGCCTTATGCGTGTTTTCTACATATTTGACTATGTTTTTGTTTTGTAATTTATTTCATGTGTAGCCATTTTGGATTCCACCTTTAAGTGATATCTTATGATATGTGTCTTTTTCTTTTTGAATTATGTCACTTAGAAAGATCATACGTAACTCCTCCGGAGTTGTTACAACTGGCCATATTTCATTGATTTCCAGGCTGAATAATATTCCACTCTACCTAAGTACCACATCTCTACCCATTTTTTCCCTCCAGAGACATTTAAGTTATATCCTAGTCGAGGATCTTTTAAACAGAGAGGGGGTAAACATTGGGGTGCCTGTGTCCTCTCGATTTTTGTTTTTCTCAAGATATACGCCCATGAGTGCAAGTGCCCTATGCTCTGTAGCTCATTTTTTAGATGCTTTAGTAAACACAATACACTTCTCCAGAATGGCCGTTGGCAATATACATTTCCACTATAAGTCTCACAGGGCTCCCTCTTCTCCTTGCCCTGTCCTGCATTTCTGTTGTTTACGCTTTATGAGGATGGCTCTTCTGACTGATGCGAAGTGATATCTTTTGTAGTATTGACTTCCAGTGCCCACCTGTTTGGTTGGCTAAAAAAGTGTATGCCCTTTTCTTGAATATATACAGAAAAAAACGCATACACCCTTTTTGGCCAACTGCAATGTTGGCAATGTTCAGCTCCTTTTCTTGTGCTTAATGGCGAGTCCTTTCTACCTCCTCAAATCCCTTTCCTGCCATTCTCCCTTGCTTACAAGTCCTTTTCTCTGACTTTCCTCAAGACATTTTTCAGTGATGGATATTTTCAACTCTGCAGTTTTGTGAATTTTACTGCCCCTGAGTTCCATTGTTCAACTTGTGTTTATGGGAACTGGCCACAAAGCAGTGGGATTTCCTCAAGCCCTATACTGTTTCCATGGGCAACCCTAGCCTTTGGTCAATTCGTCTTCCTGATTGGAAATTAGAGTGACATGTGCCTGTCTGAACACCTAGGACTTGTCTCTCATTGTTCCTCATCCTTCCGCTTCATCCTCTGGACAAATTCCAAACTGTACGCAACAGGATGTTGACAGTGCTGACATCTCCAAGTGGGGAGACTGTTAGTAAAGACGCTGGAGGGGTGAACCCGAGCACCAGGAGATGAGGAGATGAGATGCCTTTTCCAAACTCTTCCCGATCAGACGGTATACCATCCTCTGGGTGTGACAGACATGTTTTAGCAGTAGGAAGAGTCCCATTCATGTAAGGAGAACACCAGGGCTTTTTCAAAATCAGTGTCTCCCCGAAACCCAAACTGGGGAATTTTTTAAGCTACGGCTACACATATGTTCATTAAGGGCCTTGGGAAGTAGGCAGAGTCCAAACTTTAGATGATTGAAGTCTTCAGGGTCAGAAGCACTCACCACCAGCTTCCCTTAGGTTACACTTTAACTGTCATTGATAGATGATGTCAATAAAAATATCTATTCTTTTTCAGATTATTTCCCCTTATAGGTTATTGCAAAATGTTGAGTGTAGTTCCCTGTGCTATACAGTAGTTCCTTGTTGATGATCTATTTTATACATAGCAGTGTGTATGTGTTAATCCCAAACTGTTAATTTATCCCTCCTCCCACCTTTCCCCTTTGGTAATAATAAATTATAAGATTTTATACTTCTCAGAAATGGGGGAGCTGAAAGAGAGGTATCATTTTCAATGGAAAAGCATTTAAAACAAGATTGAAGCTTTAACCAAGATTATTAGATGTACATCCTTGGAAAGAAATCACTTCGTTTCTCTAATATTGACCTGACAAATAAGACAAACCTTTTCACTGAACTTGCTTATAATAAAGTGATGGAAATATCAAATGGAAGTGTTAGAAACATCTTATTTTACCCGAGCCTTATACACTGTTCTATGTTAACTACAGTTTGGCTCACACATCTGTTCATTGAGGTTACAATAGTCTCAATTTCTGTTACTGATCCTCCAGAGTGGACCCCAACAAGTGTCCCCCTGCCCAGTGTCATTGGGGCCAACAGATCGAGACTGAGTTTGGTTCACAAGCAAAGGAAACTTTATATTTTGATCAGAGAATGGAGAGGTGAGAGCATGCACTACCCCGTGGGCTGTGGGCTGGGCTGCTGTGTAGAGATCCTGTCAGAGTCAGTGGGAGGGAGGGGGCGGAGCTCTCGAGGGCCAGGTTGGCTGCAGCTCAGGCTCTATATCGCGGAGTCTGCACTGGGCCCCAGGAGCTGAGGTGTCGACCCAGCCATTCTGCACTAGGAAATCTGGTCTGAAGTGCCGGGTGTGGAACCTCTGCATGCGGGACCCTAGGAGCACGTGAAATTAGACAAAGCACAAAGGATAAAAAAGGTTAGACTTGACTTTATTGCCCAGATTCTATTTTTATCTCCCAGGGATTTTTAATGGGCTTTGCTGGGGACAAACCCCTCCTCTGCCTTTTGTCCCGTTCCTCATTCTTGGAGTGCTGAGGGTGCAGACACTTCTTCTGTAACTGCTGAGTGCTGAGTTGGGAGCCCTAATACCCGGGGGCGAGGGTCAGATCTTCTCCCCAGCAGCCTCCAGGTGACGTTGATTGTCCCCAGGCCCCCTGCCTCCCTGCTCGTCCACCTGAGCACCAGCATTGGAAGTGTTATAGATTCTAATGACCTTTAAGGGTCCAGGAAAGAGATGTGCAGAGACGCTGTGGGGGCCGGTTTCACCCCGCCCCACATTTGTTCGGCCACCTTAGGCTGACTGTTTCTGCCAGCCTAGATGCTCTGACCAGTAGTCTGCGCTTTCTTCAATTAGGCCCCTGAATTAACGTACAAACAGCACCAGGTGTCAGAGCCCTGCCCGCTCAACTCCCAGACAGTCCAGGGTCAGTGGTGATCAAGGACCATGATGACCACTGAGTCAACAGCCTTTTGAAGTAAACAGGAGTCCAGCTGGTCTTATTGGCCACCATCATCACGGTGTCTGTAGGCTTTTCTATGGTGACAGTGTGATATACGGTTCCCCCGCCAAGATTATTAGCTCCCCTCTGGGTGCAGTAAGTCCTGCAAGCAGTAGTCTGCTCTTTTGGGACACACTCTTGTTGTTTTATGAGAGAAACTCCAGGTCAAGTGATGTTCACACGAATCGTCATGGTGCCCTGTTGCCCCCGGTTATCTCTCTGGATGTTGGAGTTGGAGGGCCTCCTCACTCGAGGTCGGTGTGCCCACGGAGCGAACCCTGCAACTTCAGGGCATGGTTGGTGGTTAGGATCACCATGTGGGGTCCTTTTCCCTTAGGAGGGAGGTGGCCTTTTGGGCTGCTGATTTCCAGGTTTTTAGATACCGCCAGTATCTTGGCCAGATGCGGCAGTGGGCCAAGCCCCTTGGTGACCGTAGTTTATCCTACCTGGATGGCATTCTTGCATTGTTCCATTTCAAGTGGTCCCAGTTTTTGCACTAATTCTCCAATGGCGATTCACCTTTCACCGGGAATGTAAAGGTCAAAGGGTTTAGCTAAATTAGGGAGTTCCAGGGCAAGGGTCTGAATTGACGGCTCTTTCCATTCTTGAAAGGCCACTTCTGGATTCTATTCAAAAGGATCATCATCTTTTCCTTTCAGTGTTTCATATAGAGGCCCAGCTAGTAGACTGTAGTTAGGGATCCAGAAGCAGCAAACCCTGGCCTCCCCAGGAACCCCTAAGCTGTCTTCTAGTTTTAGAAAGGGGTAAGGCTGCAAATGGTTTCTTCCCTTTCCTGGGATGGGCTTCTCCGACCTTCTGTGAGAATGAAGCCCAGGCAGGTCACCGCAGTCTGTGATATTTGAGCTTTTTCTTGGACAACTTCTATCCTTTATTGGCTTGGTAGTTCAGAGGCCTCCTTAGTAGGGCTGGCGATCAGAATGTCGTCTGCGTACTGAAGGAGGGTTTCCTTTTCCAGAGGTAGAACTTTTAGGTCTTTAGCTAAGCTTTCCCCAAAGATGGTGTGGGAATTTTTGCACCCTTGGGGCAAGACGGCCCGGAAGTATTGTTTTAGTTGTATGTTGAGTCCTGCCACTCACAAGCCAAAATTTCTTGTGACTCTGGGACTAATGGAATACAAAAGAAGGCATCATTGAAGACTAATACAGAATACCATGTCCTGGTGGTTGGTAGAATGACCAGCAGGGTGTAGGAATTAGGAGCAACTGGAGGTATATCCTCGGTGGCTTCACTGACTGTCCTGACATCCTTTACCAGGTCCCCAGCAGCCCATGGGGCTCTCGTGGTCAGACCAATCCCAGAATATGGAGCTCACCTGGGCAGGTACCCCACCCCCACCCCAGCCCACGGGGCTCTCGTGGTCAGGCCCTTCCCAGGATACAGAGCTACCCTTGCAGGTACCGTGGCAGGGCTGGGCACACAGGAACCGTGCACATAGCCCTCATTGCAGAGCACCCCCAGCTCACCTGTCAATCAGAGCTGGCACAGAGCACCTCAGAGCAGGACTTGAACTAACAAACAGCAGCTGCGACAGGTCTGTGACCCTGGGCATCACTCTGTGCGGCCTCCCTCCACCTGGTCTTCCAGAGACTTCCACTGCACCCGGGGCACCAGGCCTCTGTCTCCAACCACCACCCACCCCTCCTCTCCCTGACTCCTGGGTTCCTCTCATAAGGAGAGGGTTTTCTTGAAGTTGTCTCCCACTCATGGGCCAGATAAAATGATTAGAAAACAAGCCAAAGCTGCAGCCCCTTGTCTATCCTGACTCTCAGGAGCCCACACCTGTTCCTTGGACCTGGCCGGTTCAGCAAGTTCCATTTTCTGCAACTGTGAGCCCCTGAGGGGTGATGATTGGCTGACCTGGGCAGCCTTACCGTGCGGGCCAGCCCTCCCCAGGTGTGCCTGGGTTGAGATCAATATAAATACCACTCCAGGCAGCAAGAGCCCCTGCAGCCGTGCCTGACGCCATTTTCTCTGCCCTGTCAGCAGTCTCGGGGCTGGGCTGGTGGGAGGGAGTGAGAGGCCACGGCTTTGTGGGTGGCCCAGTGTGAGTGGGGCTCTGCTGGACTTTCTGCAGCAGATGCCAGGCTGCCACCTGCTAAAGAAGAGGATGTGTCACCCATACCTGCTGCTGGAATTTCTCCCTGGGCAGAGGTGAGGAAGGAAAAAAGCAGTGGGGGCAGGGACAGGACGGGTATCTCAGGCAGGGAAATGGAAATCTTCCAGAAGAGCACCCAGGGCCAGGACCATCCTGGCTGGCCTGCAGGCACCAAGTCGGCCGGCATGCTGTCACTCGTGTGGCTCTATGGCCCTTCCTCTAGGCTTTCAAGTCCTTGTATATATTCAGGTGTTTTACCTGGGACGGGTGGGAATAGTTCAGCAGCAACTGGCCTGGGGCTCAGCTCACGTTTACTCACAGATGCCTCAGCACGGTGCCCCAGCTTTGCAATGAGGACGCTTGTTGCGTGGGGGCTGCTGGCTGAATGGGAGACGATTCCCCACCACTGGCCAACTTCAGAATTGTTTACAACTGGAGCAAGTGCCCTGATACGGTTTTCCTCTGTGGAACTGGTGGGTTCTGTGTTTTTTTTCTCTTTTTCGTTTTTGGTTCAAGGTAGATTTTATTCCTCTTTTTTGTATTTACAGATATAAGCATGGAAATAATTTATTCATATAAATACATGTATGTGAAGGGAATAATTGTTTTTTCTGTTTTATTTTTTAAATTTTATTTCTTTTTAATTTTGAATTTTATTTTGTATTTTTATACAGCAGGTTCTTATTGGTTATCTATTTTATACATATAAATGTATACATGCCAATCCCAGTCTCTCAACTCCTCCCACCACCACCCCCCCAACAGCTTTCCCCCCTTGTTGTCCATACATTTGTTGTCTACATCTGTTGCTCTATTTATGCCTTGCAAAATGGTTAATCTGTACAGTTTTTCTAGGTTCCACATATATGCATGAATATACAAGATTTGTTTTTCTCTTTCTGACTTACTTCACTCTGTATGACAGTCTCTAGATCCATCGACGTCTCTACAAATGACCCAATTTCATTCCTTTTCATGGCTTAGTAATATTCCATTTTATATATGTACCACAGCTTTATGCATTCGTCTGTCTGTGGGCATTTAGGTTGCTTCCATTACCTCGATATTGTAAATAGTGATGCAATGAACATTGCGGTGAATGTCTCGTTTTGATTTATGGTTTTGTCTGGGTATATGTCCAGTACTGGGATTGCTGTATCATATGGTAATTCTATTGTTAGTTTCTTAAGAAACTCCATATTGTTCTCCATAGTGACTGTATCAATTTATATTCCCAACAATAGTGGAAGAGGGTTCCTTTTCTCCACACCCTTTCCAGCATTTTTGTTTGTAGATTTTCTCATGATGCCCATTCTATCAGGTGTGAGGTGATACCTCATTGTTGAGTCCATTTTGTTGAGCAAGGGGTAGGTCTTGTCTATTACATATTTGGCTTATTAAATGGTATCTGTGCTAATTTCAAACTCTGGTTTTATGCAGCACCCCAACTCACTTTCCCCCTTAAGGAAGCATAAGTTGGTTTTCTAAACTTGAGACCCTGTTCTGTTTTGTAATTCAGTTCATGTGTAGCCAAGTTCACATTCCGTGTATTAGTGATATCTTATGATGTTTCTTTTTCTGTGTGACTTATTTCAGTTAGAATCATCATACCTGAATCCACGCATTATGCTGCTACGGGCCTGATGACATAGATTTCATGGCGGGGTGATTTTGCATTGTACATAAGTACTACAACTTCTTCATCCATTTTTCACTTTCTGCGATATTGAACTTGTACCGTAAACGAGGTTCTTGTAAACAGAGCTGTCCCAAACAGTGGGGTGGCTGTGTCTTTTTGATTTTAATTTCCCTAAAATATAGGACCATAAGTGGAAGTGCCCTAGGTTCTGTTGCTTTGTTTTTTAGATGTTTCAGGAAACACCATACACTTCTCCCGAGTGTCTGTTGGCAATTTACATCCCGCCCATCAGCATAACAAGGCTCCCAGTTCTCCATGGCCTGTCCTGCCTTTCTGGATTTTACACTTTTCTCAGATGGCCCTTTTGACCGGGGGGAAGTGAGACTTCATTGCAGTGCAGATTTCCTTTGCAAGCTTGCTTGGTTGGCCAAAAAGGGCGTATGTCAGGAAAAAACACATACGCCCTGTTTGGCCAAGTGCATCATTGTGGACGTTCTCCCTCTTTTCCTATGCTTTCAATGCAATTCCAGTCTACCTCCTGAAATCGGTTTCCTGCAATTCTTCCCCGCTTTCAAGTCCTCTTGGCAACCTTACTTCAGTATATTTTTGGACGATAGCTGTCATTTATAAGTCTGCAGGTTTGTGAATTACAGTGCCCCTGAGCTCCTTTCTTCAACTCGCTTTCTTGTGAGCTGGCCGCAACACCGCAGGATTGCTTCAGGCCCTAATCTGGTTCCGGCACGGCACACTGAGCCTTTGGTTAATTCCTCTTCCTCGTGGGAAATGAGAGTTAAATTTGCCCGTCCAGACACCTCCAGCTAGTCTCTCATTGGTTCTCCCTATTCCTGTTCATCTTCCGCAGAAATTGCAAACTGGGCCAAACAGGAGGTTAAAGGCACTGACTCTCCAAGTCGGGAGAGTGTTAGTAAAGCGTCTGGAATGTTGCACCCGAGTACCAGGGGACGAGAACTGAGACATATTGGAACACGTCTCCCGATCAGATGGTTGATCATACTCTGGGTTCCACATGCATGTTTTAGCTAGCGGAAGAATCCCTGAAACGTGGAGAGTTGAGACCCGTGGAATGGGTACCATGCAATATGACTTCAAAGGGTCTTCATTGGCTCACCGAACCTCTCCAATCCTATCACTGCTACGTTTATGCCCCTGTACACACGCTTGGTTCCCTTTCGGAGACATAGCAATCCATAGGTTTTAAGATACTTTCTAGTCAGGTACATTCTTAGGCATTTAATATGGGGTGTTGAGTCCATTTCGTTGATCAAGGAGTAACTCTTGTCTATTACATATTTGGCTTAAGGAATTTTATCTGTGCTCATTTCAATCTCTGGTTTTATGCAGCACCCCAACTCACCTTTCCCCTTAAGCAAGCATAAGTTGGTTTTCTAAATTTGAGACCCTGTTCTGTTTTGTAATTCACTTCCTGTGTAGCCAAGTTTACATTCCGTGTATTAGTGATATCTTATGATGTTTCTTTTTCTGTGTGACTTATTTCAGTTAGAATCATCATACCTGAATCCACTCATTATGCTGCTACGGGTCTGATGGCAGAGATTTCATTGCTGAGTGATATTGCATTGTACGTAAGTACGATAACTTCTTTATCCATTTTTCACTTTCTGCGATATTGAACTTCTACCGTAAACGAGGTTCTTGTAAACAGAGGCGTCCCAAACTTTGGGGTGGCTGTGTCTTTTTGATTTTAATTTCCCTAAGCTATAGGACCATAAGTGGAAGTGCCCTAGGCTCTGTTGCTTTGTTTTTTAGATGTTTCAGGAAACACCATACACTTCTCCCGAGTGTCTGTTGGCAATTTACATCCCGCCCATCAGCATAACAAGGCTCCCAGTTCTCCATGGCCTGTCCTGCCTTTCTGGATTTTACACTTTTTTCAGATGGCCCTTTTGACCGGGGGGAAGTGAGACTTCATTGTAGTGCAGATTTCCTTTGCAAGCTTGCTTGGTTGGCCAAAAAGGGCGTATGCGTTTTTTCCTGAATATATTCAGGAAAAAACGCATACGCCCTTTTTGGCCAAGTGCATCATTGTGGACGTTCTGCCTCTTTTCCTATGCTTTCAATGCAATTCCAGTCTACCTCCTGAAATCGGTTTCCTGCAATTCTGCCCCGCTTTCAAGTCCTCTTGGCAGCCTTACTTCAGTATATTTTTGGACGATAGCTGTCATTTATAACTCTGCAGGTTTGTGAATTACAGTGCCCCTGAGCTCCTTTCTTCAACTCGCTTTCTTTTGAGCTGGCCTCAACACCGCAGGATGGCTTCAGGCCCTAATCTGGTTCCGGCACGACACGCGGAGCCTTTGGTTAATTCCTCTTCCTCGTGGGAAATGAGAGTTAAATTTGCCCGTCCAGACACCTCCAGCTAGTCTCCCATTGGTTCTCACTATTCCTGTTCATCTTCCGCAGAAATTGCAAACTGGGCCAAACAGGAGGTTAAAGGGACTGACTCTCCAAGTCGGGAGGGTGTTAGTAAAGCGTCTGGAATGTTGCACCCGAGTACCAGGGTACGAAAACTGAGACATATTTGAACACGTTTCCCGATCACATGGTTGATCGTACTCTAGGTTCCACATGCATGTTTTAGCTGAAGGAAGAATACCTTAAACCTGGGTAGTTGAAACCCGTGGAATGGGTACCATGCAATATGACTTCAAAGGGTCTTCATTTGCTCACCGAACCTCTCCAATCCTATCACTGCTGCGTTTATGCCCCTGTACACACGCTTGATTCCCTTTTGGAGACATAGCAATCCATAGGTTTTAAGATACTTACTAGTCAGGTACATTCTTAGGCGTTTAATATGCGGTGTTGAGTCCATTTCGTTGAGCAAGGAGTAGCTCTTGTCTATTCCATATTTGGCTTAAGCAACTTTATCTGTGCTCATTTCAATCGCTGGTTTTATGCAGCACCCCAACTCACCTTTCCCCTTAAGCAAGCATAAGTTGGTTTTCTAAATTTGAGACCCTGTTTTGTTCTGTAATTCAGTTCCTGTGTAGCCAAGTTTACATTCCGTGTATTACTGATATCTTATGATGTTTCTTTTTCTGTGTGACTTATTTCAGTTAGAATGATCATACCTGAATCCACTCATTATGCTGCTACCGGCCTGATGACATAGATTTCGTTGCTGAGTGATATTGCTTTGTAAGTAAATACCACAACTTCTTTATCCATTTTTCACTTTCTGCGATGTTGAACTTGTACTGTAAACGAGGTTCTTGTAAACAGAGGCGTCCCAAACTTTGGGGTGGCTGTGTCTTTTTGATTTTAATTTCCCTAAGCTATAGGACCATAACTGGAAGTGCCCTAGGCTCTGTTGCTTTGTTTTTTAGATGTTTCAGGAAACACCATACACTTCTCCCGAGTGTCTGTTGGCAATTTACATCCCGCCCATCAGCATAACAAGGCTCCCAGTTCTCCATGGCCTGTCCTGCCTTTCTGGATTTTACACTTTTTTCAGATGGCCCTTTTGACCGGGGGGAAGTGAGACTTCATTGTAGTGCAGATTTCCTTTGCAAGCTTGCTTGGTTGGCCAAAAAGGGCGTATGCGTTTTTTCCTGAATATATTCAGGAAAAAACGCATACGCCCTTTTTGGCCAAGTGCATCATTGTGGACGTTCTGCCTCGTTTCCTATGCTTTCAATGTAATTCCAGTCTACCTCCTGAAATCGGTTTCCTGCAATTCTGCCCCGCTTTCAAGTCCTCTTGGCAGCCTTACTTCAGTATATTTTTGGACAATAGCTGTCATTTATAACTCTGCAGGTTTGTGAATTACAGTGCCCCTGAGCTCCTTTCTTCAACTCGCTTTCTTGTGACCTGGCCGCAACACCGCAGGATGGCTTCAGGCCCTAATCTGGTTCCAGCACGGCACGCTGAGCCTTTGGTTATTTCCTCTTCCTGGTGGGAAATGAGAGTTCAATTTGCCCGTCCAGACACCTCCAGCTAGTCTCTCATTGGTTCTCGCTATTCCTGTTCATCTTCCGCAGAAATGGCAAACTGGGCCAAACAGGAGGTTAAAGGCGCTGACTCTCCAAGTGGGGAGAGTGTTAGTAAAGCATCTGGAATGTTGCACCCGAGTACCAGGGGAGGAAAACTGAGACATATTTGAACACGTCTCCCGTTCACATGGTTGATCATACTCTGGGTTCCACATGCATGTTTTAGCTGAAGGAAGAATACCTTAAACCTGGAGAGTTGAGACCCGTGGAATGGGTACCATGCAATATGACTTCAAAGGGTCTTCATTTGCTCACCGAACCTCTCCAATCCTATCACTGCTGCGTTTATGCCTCTGTACACACGCTTGATTCTCTTTTGGAGACATAGCAATCCATAGGTTTTAAGATACTTACTAGTCAGGTACATTCTTAGGCGTTTAATATGGGGTGTTGAGTCCATTTCGTTGAGCAAGGAGTAGCTCTTGTCTATTCCATATTTGGCTTAAGGAACTTTATCTGTGCTCATTTCAATGTCTGGTTTTATGCAACACCCCAACTCACCTTTCCCCTTAAGCAAGCATAAGTTGGTTTTCTAAATTTGAGACCCTGTTCTGTTTTGGAATTCAGTTCCTGTGTAGCCAAGTTTACATTCCGTGTATTACTGATATCTTATGATGTTTCTTTTTCTGTGTGACTTATTTCAGTTAGAATCATCGTACCTGAATCCACTCATTATGCTGCTACGGGCCTGATGACATAGATTTCATTGCTGAGTGATACTGCATTGTACGTAAGTACCACAAGTTCTTTATCCATTTTTCACTTTCTGTGATATTGAACTTGTACGGTAAACGAGGTTCTTGTAAACAGAGGCGTCCCAAACTTTGGGGTGCTGTGTCTTTTTGATTTTAATTTCCCTAAGCTATAGGACCATAAGTGGAAGTGCCCTAGGCTCTGTTGCTTTGTTTTTTAGATGTTTCAGGAAACACCATACACTTCTCCCGAGTGTCTGTTGGCAATTTACATCCCGCCCATCAGCATAACAAGGCTCCCAGTTCTCCATGGCCTGTCCTGCCTTTCTGGATTTTACACTTTTTTCAGATGGCCCTTTTGACCGTGGGGAAGTGAGACTTCATTGTAGTGCAGATTTCCTTTGCAAGCTTGCTTGGTTGGCCAAAAAGGGCGTATGCGTTTTTTCCTGAATATATTCAGGAAAAAACGCATATGCCCTTTTTGGCCAAGTGTATCATTGTGGACGTTCTGCCTCTTTTCCTATGCTTTCAATGCAATTCCAGTCTACCTCCTGAAATCGGTTTCCTGCAATTCTGCCCCGCTTTCAAGTCCTCTTGGCAGCCTTACTTCAGTATATTTTTGGACGATAGCTGTCATTTATAACTCTGCAGGTTTGTGAATTACAGTGCCCCTGAGCTCCTTTCTTCAACTCGCTTTCTTGTGACCTGGCCGCAACACCGCAGGATGGCTTCAGGCCCTAATCCGGTTCCGGCACGGCACACTGAGCCTTAGGTTATTTCCTCTTCCTGATGGGAAATGAGAGTTAAATTTGCCCGTCCAGACACCTCCAGCTAGTCTCTCATTGGTTCTCCCTATTCCTGTTCATCTTCCGCAGAAATTGCAAACTGGGCCAAACAGGAGGTTAAAGGCGCTGACTCTCCAAGTGGGGAGAGTGTTAGTAAAGCGTCTGGAATGTTGCACCCGAGTACCAGGGGACGAAAACTGAGACATATTTGAACACGTCTCCCGTTCACACGGTTGATCATACTCTGGGTTCCACATGCATGTTTTAGCTGAAGGAAGAATACCTTAAACCTGGGTAGTTGAAACCCGTGGAATGGGTACCATGCAATATGACTTCAAAGGGTCTTCATTTGCTCACCGAACCTCTCCAATCCTATCACTGCTGCGTTTATGCCCCTGTACACACGCTTGATTCTCTTTTGGAGACATAGCAATCCATAGGTTTTAAGATACTTACTAGTCAGGTACATTCTTAGGCGTTTAATATGGGGTGTTGAGTCCATTTCGTTGAGCAAGGAGTAGCTCTTGTCTATTCCATATTTGGCTTAAGGAACTTTATCTGTGCTCATTTCAATGTCTGGTTTTATGCAACACCCCAACTCACCTTTCCCCTTAAGCAAGCATAAGTTGGTTTTCTAAATTTGAGACCCTGTTCTGTTTTGGAATTCAGTTCCTGTGTAGCCAAGTTTACATTCCGTGTATTACTGATATCTTATGATGTTTCTTTTTCTGTGTGACTTATTTCAGTTAGAATCATCGTACCTGAATCCACTCATTATGCTGCTACGGGCCTGATGACATAGATTTCATTGCTGAGTGATACTGCATTGTACGTAAGTACCACAAGTTCTTTATCCATTTTTCACTTTCTGTGATATTGAACTTGTACGGTAAACGAGGTTCTTGTAAACAGAGGCGTCCCAAACTTTGGGGTGCTGTGTCTTTTTGATTTTAATTTCCCTAAGCTATAGGACCATAAGTGGAAGTGCCCTAGGCTCTGTTGCTTTGTTTTTTAGATGTTTCAGGAAACACCATACACTTCTCCCGAGTGTCTGTTGGCAATTTACATCCCGCCCATCAGCATAACAAGGCTCCCAGTTCTCCATGGCCTGTCCTGCCTTTCTGGATTTTACACTTTTTTCAGATGGCCCTTTTGACCGTGGGGAAGTGAGACTTCATTGTAGTGCAGATTTCCTTTGCAAGCTTGCTTGGTTGGCCAAAAAGGGCGTATGCGTTTTTTCCTGAATATATTCAGGAAAAAACGCATATGCCCTTTTTGGCCAAGTGTATCATTGTGGACGTTCTGCCTCTTTTCCTATGCTTTCAATGCAATTCCAGTCTACCTCCTGAAATCGGTTTCCTGCAATTCTGCCCCGCTTTCAAGTCCTCTTGGCAGCCTTACTTCAGTATATTTTTGGACGATAGCTGTCATTTATAACTCTGCAGGTTTGTGAATTACAGTGCCCCTGAGCTCCTTTCTTCAACTCGCTTTCTTGTGACCTGGCCGCAACACCGCAGGATGGCTTCAGGCCCTAATCCGGTTCCGGCACGGCACACTGAGCCTTAGGTTATTTCCTCTTCCTGATGGGAAATGAGAGTTAAATTTGCCCGTCCAGACACCTCCAGCTAGTCTCTCATTGGTTCTCCCTATTCCTGTTCATCTTCCGCAGAAATTGCAAACTGGGCCAAACAGGAGGTTAAAGGCGCTGACTCTCCAAGTGGGGAGAGTGTTAGTAAAGCGTCTGGAATGTTGCACCCGAGTACCAGGGGACGAAAACTGAGACATATTTGAACACGTCTCCCGTTCACACGGTTGATCATACTCTGGGTTCCACATGCATGTTTTAGCTGAAGGAAGAATACCTTAAACCTGGGTAGTTGAAACCCGTGGAATGGGTACCATGCAATATGACTTCAAAGGGTCTTCATTTGCTCACCGAACCTCTCCAATCCTATCACTGCTGCGTTTATGCCCCTGTACACACGCTTGATTCTCTTTTGGAGACATAGCAATCCATAGGTTTTAAGATACTTACTAGTCAGGTACACTCTTAGGCGTTTAATATGGGGTGTTGAGTCCATTTCGTTGAGCAAGGAGTAGCTCTTGTCTATTCCATATTTGGCTTAAGGAACTTTATCTGTGCTCATTTCAATCTCTGGTTTTATGCAGCACCCCAACTCACCTTTACCCTTAAGCAAGCATAAGTTGGTTTTCTAAATTTGAGACCCTGTTCTGTTCTGTAATTCAGTTCCTGTGTAGCCAAGTTTACATTCCGTGTATTAGTGATATCTTATGATGTTTCTATTTCTGTGTGACTTATTTCAGTTAGAATCATCATACCTGAATCCACTCATTGTGCTGCTAAGGGCCTGATGACATAGATTTCATTGCTGAGTGATATTGCTTTGTAAGTAAATACCACAACTTCTTTATCCATTTTTCACTTTCTGTGATGTTGAACTTGTACTGTAAACGAGGTTCTTGTAAACAGAGGCGTCCCAAACTTTGGGGTGGCTGTGTCTTTTTGATTTTAATTTCCCTAATCTATAGGACCATAAGTGAAAGTGCCCTACGCTCTGTTGCTTTGTTTTTTAGATGTTTCAGGAAACACCATATACTTCTCCCGAGTGTCTGTTGGCAATTTACATCCCGCCCATCAGCATAACAAGGCTCCCAGTTCTCCATGGCCTGTCCTGCCTTTCTGGATTTTACACTTTTTTCAGATGGCCCTTTTGACCGGGGGAAGTGAGACTTCATTGTAGTGCAGATTTCCTTTGCAAGCTTGCTTGGTTGGCCAAAAAGGGCGTATGCGTTTTTTCCTGAATATATTCAGGAAAAAACGCATACGCCCTTTTTGGCCAAGTGCATCATTGTGGACGTTCTGCCTCTTTTCCTATGCTTTCAATGCAATTCCAGTCTACCTCCTGAAATCGGTTTCCTGCAATTCTGCCCCGCTTTCAAGTCCTCTTGGCAGCCTTACTTCAGTATATTTTTGGACAATAGCTGTCATTTATAAGTCTGCAGGTTTGTGAATTACAGTGCCCCTGAGCTCCTTTCTTCAACTCGCTTTCTTGTGACCTGGCCGCAACACCGCAGGATGGCTTCAGGCCCTAATCTGGTTCCGGCACGGCACGCTGAGCCTTTGGTTATTTCCTCTTCCTGGTGGGAAATGAGAGTTCAATTTGCCCGTCCAGACACCTCCAGCTAGTCTCTCATTGGTTCTCGCTATTCCTGTTCATCTTCCGCAGAAATGGCAAACTGGGCCAAACAGGAGGTTAAAGGCGCTAACTCTCCAAGTGGGGAGAGTGTTAGTAAAGCATCTGGAATGTTGCACCCGAGTACCAGAGGAGGAAAACTGAGACATATTTGAACACGTCTCCCGTTCACATGGTTGATCATACTCTGGGTTCCACATGCATGTTTTAGCTGAAGGAAGAATACCTTAAACCTGGAGAGTTGAGACCCGTGGAATGGGTACCATGCAATATGACTTCAAAGGGTCTTCATTTGCTCACCGAACCTCTCCAATCCTATCACTGCTGCGTTTATGCCCCTGTACACACGCTTGATTCTCTTTTGGAGACATAGCAATCCATAGGTTTTAAGATACTTACTAGTCAGGTACACTCTTAGGCATTTAATATGGGGTGTTGAGTCCATTTCGTTGAGCAAGGAGTAGCTCTTGTCTATTCCATATTTGGCTTAAGGAACTTTATCTGTGCTCATTTCAATCGCTGGTTTTATGCAGCACGCCAAATCACCTTTCCCCTTAAGGAAGCATAAGTTGGTTTTCTAAATTTGAGACCCTGTTCTGTTTTGGAATTCAGTTCCTGTGTAGCCAATTTACATTCCGTGTATTACTGATATCTTATGATGTTTCTTTTTCTGTGTGACTTATTTCAGTTAGAATCATCGTACCTGAATCCACTCATTATGCTGCTACGGGCCTGATGACATAGATTTCATTGCTGAGTGATACTGCATTGTACGTAAGTACCACAAGTTCTTTATCCATTTTTCACTTTCTGTGATATTGAACTTGTACGGTAAACGAGGTTCTTGTAAACAGAGGCGTCCCAAACTTTGGGGTGGCTGTGTCTTTTTGATTTTAATTTCCCTAAGCTATAGGACCATAAGTGGAAGTGCCCTAGGCTCTGTTGCTTTGTTTTTTAGATGTTTCAGGAAACACCATACACTTCTCCCGAGTGTCTGTTGGCAATTTACATCCCGCCCATCAGCATAACAAGGCTCCCAGTTCTCCATGGCCTGTCCTGCCTTTCTGGATTTTACACTTTTTTCAGATGGCCCTTTTGACCGGGGGGAAGTGAGACTTCATTGTAGTGCAGATTTCCTTTGCAAGCTTGCTTGGTTGGCCAAAAAGGGCGTATGCGTCTTTTCCTGAATGTATTCAGGAAAAGACGCATACGCCCTTTTTGGCCAAGTGCATCATGGTGGACGTTCTGCCTCTTTTCCTATGCTTTCAATGCAATTCCAGTCTACCTCCTGAAATCGGTTTCCTGCAATTCTGCCCCGCTTTCAAGTCCTCTTGGCAGCCTTACTTCAGTATATTTTTGGACGATAGCTGTCATTTATAACTCTGCAGGTTTGTGAATTACAGTGCCCCTGAGCTCCTTTCTTCAACTCGCTTTCTTTTGAGCTGGCCGCAACACCGCAGGATGGCTTCAGGCCCTAATCTGGTTCCGGCACGGCACGCTGAGCCTTTGGTTATTTCCTCTTCCTGGTGGGAAATGAGAGTTCAATTTGCCCGTCCAGACACCTCCAGCTAGTCTCTCATTGGTTCTCCCTATTCCTGTTCATCTTCCGCAGAAATTGCAAACTGGGCCAAACAGGAGGTTAAAGGCGCTGACTCTCCAAGTGGGGAGAGTGTTAGTAAAGCGTCTGGAATGTTGCACCCGAGTATCAGGGGAGGAAAACTGAGACATATTTGAACACGTCTCCCGTTCACATGGTTGATCATACTCTGGGTTCCACATGCATGTTTTAGCTGAAGGAAGAATACCTTAAACCTGGAGAGTTGAGACCCGTGGAATGGGTACCATGCAATATGACTTCAAAGGGTCTTCATTTGCTCACCGAACCTCTCCAATCCTATCACTGCTGCTTTTATGCCCCTGTACGCACGCTTGATTCTCTTTTGGAGACATAGCAATCCATAGGTTTTAAGATACTTACTAGTCAGGTACATTCTTAGGCGTTTAATATGGGGTGTTGAGTCCATTTCGTTGAGCAAGGAGTAGCTCTTGTCTATTCCATATTTGGCTTAAGGAACTTTATCTGTGCTCATTTCAATCGCTGGTTTTATGCAGCAACCCAAATCACCTTTCCCCTTAAGCAAGCATAAGTTGGTTTTCTAAATTTGAGACCCTGTTCTGTTTTGGAATTCATTTCCTGTGTAGCCAAGTTTACATTCCGTGTATTACTGATATCTTATGATGTTTCTTTTTCTGTGTGACTTATTTCAGTTAGAATCATCATACCTGAATCCACTCATTGTGCTGCTAAGGGCCTGATGACATAGATTTCATTGCTGAGTGATATTGCTTTGTAAGTAAATACCACAACTTCTTTATCCATTTTTCACTTTCTGCGATGTTGAACTTGTACTGTAAACGAGGTTCTTGTAAACAGAGGCGTCCCAAACTTTGGGGTGTCTGTGTCTTTTTGATTTTAATTTCCCTTATCTATAGGACCATAAGTGAAAGTGCCCTACGCTCTGTTGCTTTGTTTTTTAGATGTTTCAGGAAACACCATACACTTTTCCCGAGTGTCTGTTGGCAATTTACATCCCGCCCATCAGCATAACAAGGCTCCCAGTTCTCCATGGCCTGTCCTGCCTTTCTGGATTTTACACTTTTTTCAGATGGCCCTTTTGACCGGGGGGAAGTGAGACTTCATTGTAGTGCAGATTTCCTTTGCAAGCTTGCTTGGTTGGCCAAAAAGGGCGTATGCGTTTTTTCCTGAATATATTCAGGAAAAAACGCATACGCACTTTTTGGCCAAGTGCATCATTGTGGACGTTCTGCCTCTTTTCCTATGCTTTCAATGCAATTCCAGTCTACCTCCTGAAATCGGTTTCCTGCAATTCTGCCCCGCTTTCAAGTCCTCTTGGCAGCCTTACTTCAGTATATTTTTGGACGATAGCTGTCATTTATAACTCTGCAGGTTTGTGAATTACAGTGCCTCTGAGCTCCTTTCTTCAACTCGCTTTCTTGTGACCTGGCCGCAACACCGCAGGATGGCTTCAGGCCCTAATCCGGTTCCGGCACGGCACGCTGAGCCTTTGGTTATTTCCTCTTCCTGATGGGAAATGAGAGTTAAATTTGCCCGTCCAGACACCTCCAGCTAGTCTCTCATTGGTTCTCCCTATTCCTGTTCATCTTCCGCAGAAATTGCAAACTGGGCCAAACAGGAGGTTAAAGGCGCTGACTCTCCAAGTGGGGAGAGTGTTAGTAAAGCGTATGGAATGTTACACCCGAGTACCAGGGGAGGAAAACTGAGACATATTTGAACACGTCTCCCTTTCACACGGTTGATCATACTCTGGGTTCCACATGCATGTTTTAGCTGAAGGAAGAATACCTTAAACCTTGAGAGTTGAGACCCGTGTAATGGGTACCATGCAATATGACTTCAAAGGGTCTTCATTTGCTCACCGAACCTCTCCAATCCTATCACTGCTGCGTTTATGCCCCTGTACACACGCTTGATTCTCTTTTGGAGACATAGCAATCCATAGGTTTTAAGATACTTACTAGTCAGGTACATTCTTAGGCGTTTAATATGGGGTGTTGAGTCCATTTCGTTGAGCAAGGAGTAGCTCTTGTCTATTCCATATTTGGCTTAAGGAACTTTATCTGTGCTCATTTCAATCTCTGGTTTTATGCAGCACCCCAAATCACCTTTCCCCTTAAGCAAGCATAAGTTGGTTTTCTAAATTTGAGACCCTGTTCTGTTTTGGAATTCAGTTCCTGTGTAGCCAAGTTTACATTCTGTGTATTAGTGATATCTTATGATGTTTCTTTTTCTGTGTGACTTATTTCAGTTAGAATCATCATACCTGAATCCACTCATTGTGCTGCTAAGGGCCTGATGACATAGATTTCATTGCTGAGTGATATTGCTTTGTAAGTAAATACCACAAATTCTTTATCCATTTTTCACTTTCTGCGATGTTGAACTTGTACTGTAAACGAGGTTCTTGTAAACAGAGGCGTCCCAAACTTTGGGGTGGCTGTGTCTTTTTGATTTTAATTTCCCTAATCTATAGGACCATAAGTGAAAGTGCCCTACACTCTGTTGCTTTGTTTTTTAGATGTTTCAGGAAACACCATACACTTCTCCCAAGTGGCTGTTGGCAATTTACATCACGCCCATCAGCATAACAAGGCTCCCAGTTCTCCATGGCCTGTCCTGCCTTTCTGGATTTTACACTTTCTTCCGATGGCCCTTTTGACCGGGGGGAAGTGAGTCTTCATTGTAGTGCAGATTTCTTTGCAAGCTTGCTTGGTTGGCCAAAAAGGGCGTATGCGTTTTTTCCTGAATATATTCAGGAAAAAACGCATACGCCCTTTTTGGCCAAGTGCATCATTGTGGACGTTCTGCCTCTTTTCCTATGCTTTCAATGCAATTCCAGTCTACCTCCTGAAATCGGTTTCCTGCAATTCTGCCCCGCTTTCAAGTCCTCTTGGCAGCCTTACTTCAGTATATTTTTGGACGATAGCTGTCATTTATAAGTCTGCAGGTTTGTGAATTACAGTGCCCCTGAGCTCCTTTCTTCAACTCGCTTTCTTTTGAGCTGGCCGCAACACCGCAAGATGGCTTCAGGCCCTAATGTGTTTCCGGCACGGCACGCTGAGCCTTTGGTTATTTCCTCTTCCTGGTGGGAAATGAGAGTTAAATTTGCCCGTCTAGACACCTCCAGCTAGTCTCTCATTGGTTCTTCCTATTCCTGTTCATCTTCCGCAGAAATTGCAAACTGGGCCAAACAGGAGGTTAAAGGCGCTGACTCTCCAAGTGGGGAGAGTGTTAGTAAAGCGTCTGGAATGTTGCACCCGAGTACCAGGGGAGTAAAACTGAGACATATTTGAACACGTCTCCCATTCACACGGTTGATCATACTCTGGGATCCACATGCATGTTTTAGCTGAAGGAAGAATACCTTAAACCTGGAGAGTTGAGACCCGTGTAATGGGTACCATGCAATATGATTTCAAAGGGTCTTCATTTGCTCACCGAACCTCTCCAATCCTATCACTGCTGCGTTTATGCCCCTGTACACACGCTTGATTCTCTTTTGGAGACATAGCAATCCATAGGTTTTAAGATACTTACTAGTCAGGTACATTCTTAGGCGTTTAATATTTGGTGTTGAGTCCATTTCGTTGAGCAAGGAGTAGCTCTTGTCTATTCCATATTTGGCTTAAGGAACTTTATCTGTGCTCATTTCAATCTCTGCTTTTATGCACCACCCCAACTCACCTTTCCCCTTAAGCAAGCATAAGTTGGTTTTCTAAATTTGAGACCCTGTTCTGTTTTGGAATTCAGTTCCTGTGTAGCCTAGTTTTCATTCCGTGTATTAGTGATATCTTATGATGTTTCTTTTTCGGTGTGACTTATTTCAGTTAGAATCATCGTACCTGAATCCACTCATTATGCTGCTACGGGCCTGATGACATAGATTTCATTGCTGAGTGATACTGCATTGTACGTAAGTACCACAAGTTCTTTATCCATTTTTCACTTTCTGTGATATTGAACTTGTACGGTAAACGAGGTTCTTGTAAACAGAGGCGTCCCAAACTTTGGGGTGGCTGTGTCTTTTTGATTTTAATTTCCCTAAGCTATAGGACCATAAGTGGAAGTGCCCTAGGCTCTGTTGCTTTGTTTTTTAGATGTTTCAGGAAACACCATACACTTCTCCCGAGTGTCTGTTGGCAATTTACATCCCGCCCATCAGCATAACAAGTCTCCCAGTTCTCCATGGCCTCTCCTGCCTTTCTGGATTTTACACTTTTTTCAGATGGCCCTTTTGACCGGGGGGAAGTGAGACTTCATTGTAGTGCAGATTTCCTTTGCAAGCTTGCTTGGTTGGCCAAAAAGGGCGTATGCGTTTTTTCCTAAATATATTCAGGAAAAAACGCATATGCACTTTTTGGCCAAGTGCATCATTGTGGACGTTCTGCCTCCTTTCCTATGCTTTCAATGCAATTCCAGTCTACCTCCTGAAATCGGTTTCCTGCAATTCTGCCCCGCTTTCAAGTCCTCTTGGCAGCCTTACTTCAGTATATTTTTGGACGATAGCTGTCATTTATAACTCTGCAGGTTTGGGAATTACAGTGCCCCTGAGCTCCTTTCTTCAACTCGCTTTCTTGTGACTTGGCCGCAACACTGCAGTATGGCTACAGGCCCTAATCTGGTTCCGGTACGGTAAGCTGAGCCTTTGGTTAATTCCTCTTCCTGGTGGGAAATGAGAGTTAAATTTGCCCGTCCAGACACCTCCAGCTAGTCTCTCATTGGTTCTCGCTATTCCTGTTCATCTTCCGCAGAAATTGCAAACTGGGCCAAACAGGAGGTTAAAGGGACTGACTCTCCAAGTCGGGAGAGTGTTAGTAAAGCGTCTGGAATGTTGCACCCGAGTACCAGGGTACGAAAACTGAGACATATTTGAACACGTCTCCCGATCACATGGTTGATCATACTCTAGGTTCCACATGCATGTTTTAGCTGAAGGAAGAATACCTTAAACCTGGTTACTTGAAACCCGTGGAATGGGTACCATGCAATATGACTCCAAAGGGTCTTCATTTGCTCACCGAACCTCTCCAATCCTATCACTGCTGCGTTTATGTCCCTGTACACATGCTTGATTCTCTTTCGGAGACATAGCAATCCATAGGTTTTAAGATACTTACTAGTCAGGTACATTCTTAGGCGTTTAATATGCGGTGTGGAGTCCATTTCGTTGAGCAAGGAGTAGCTCTTGTCTATTCCATATTTGGCTTAAGGAACTTTATCTGTGCTCATTTCAATCTCTGGTTTTATGCAGCACCCCAACTCACCTTTCCCCTTAAGCAAGCATAAGTTGGTTTTCTAAATTTGAGACCCTGTTCTGTTCTGTAATTCAGTTCCTGTGTAGCCAAGTTTACATTCCGTGTATTACTGATATCTTATGATGTTTCTTTTTCTGTGTGACTTATTTCAGTTAGAATCATCATACCTGAATCCACTCATTGTGCTGCTAAGGGCCTGATGACATAGATTTCATTGCTGAGTGATATTGCTTTGTAAGTAAATAACACAACTTCTTTATCCATTTTTCACTTTCTGTGATGTTGAACTTGTACTGTAAACGAGGTTCTTGTAAACAGAGGCGTCCCAAATTTTGGGGTGGTTGTGTCTTTTTGATTTTAATTTCCCTAAGCTATAGGACCATAAGTGGAAGTGCCCTAGGCTCTGTTGCTTTGTTTTTTAGATGTTTCAGGAAACACCATACACTTCTCCCAAGTGTCTGTTGGCAATTTACATCACGCCCATCAGCATAACAAGGCTCACAGTTCTTCATGGCCTGTCCTGCCTTACTGGATTTTACACTTTTTTCAGATGGCCCTTTTGACCGGGGGTAAGTGAGACTTCATTGTAGTGCAGATTTCCTTTGCAAGCTTGCTTGGTTGGCCAAAAAGGGCGTATGCGTTTTTTCCTGAATATATTCAGGAAAAAAAGCATACGCCCTTTTTGGCCAAGTGCATCATTGTGGACGTTCTGCCTCTTTTCCTATGCTTTCAATGCAATTCCAGTCTACCTCCTGAAATCGGTTTCCTGCAATTCTGCCCCGCTTTCAAGTCCTCTTGGCAGCCTTACTTCAGTATATTTTTGGACGATAGCTGTCATTTATAACTCTGCAGGTTTGTGAATTACAGTGCCCCTGAGCTCCTTTCTTCAACTCGCTTTCTTGTGACCTGGCCGCAACACCGCAGGATGGCTTCAGGCCCTAATCTGGTTCCGGCACGGCACGCTGAGCCTTTGGTTAATTCCTCTTCCTCGTGGGAAATGAGAGTTAAATTTGCCCGTCCAGACACCTCCAGCTAGTCTCTCATTGGTTCTCCCTATTCCTGTTCATCTTCCGCAGAAATTGCAAACTGGGCCAAACAGGAGTTTAAAGGCGCTGACTCTCCAAGTGGGGAGAGTGTTAGTAAAGCATCTGGAATGTTCCACCCGAGTACCAGGGGAGGAAAACTGAGACATATTTGAACACGTCTCCCTTTCACACGGTTGATCATACTCTGGGTTCCACATGCATGTTTTAGCTGAAGGAAGAATACCTTAAACCTGGAGAGTTGAGACCCGTGGAATGGGTACCATGCAATATGACTTCAAAGGGTCTTCATTTGCTCACCGAACCTCTCCAATCCTATCACTGCTGCATTTATGCCCCTGTACACACGCTTGATTCACTTTTGGAGACATAGCAATCCATAGGATTTAAGATACTTACTAGTCAGGTACATTCTTAGGCGTTTAATATGGGGTGTTGAGTCCATTTCGTTGAGCAAGGAGTAGCTCTTGTCTATTCCATATTTGGCTTAAGGAACTTTATCTGTGCTCATTTCAATCTCTGGTTTTATGCAGCACCCCAACTCACCTTTCCCCTTAAGCAAGCATAAGTTGGTTTTCTAAATTTGAGACCCTGTTCCGTTTTGGAATTCAGTTCCTGTGTAGCTAAGTTTACATTCCGTGTATTACTGATATCTTATGATGTTTCTTTTTCTGTGTGACTTATTTCAGTTAGAATCATCGTACCTGAATCCACTCATTATGCTGCTACGGGCCTGATGACATAGATTTCATTGCTGAGTGATACTGCATTGTACGTAAGTACCACAAGTTCTTTATCCATTTTTCACTTTCTGTGATATTGAACTTGTACGGTAAACGAGGTTCTTGTAAACAGAGGCGTCCCAAACTTTGGGGTGGCTGTGTCTTTTTGATTTTAATTTCCCTAAGCTATAGGACCATAAGTGGAAGTGCCCTAGGCTCTGATGCTTTGTTTTTTAGATGTTTCAGGAAACACCATACACTTCTCCCAAGTGTCTGTTGGCAATTTACATCCCGCCCATCAGCATAACAAGGCTCCCAGTTCTCCATGGCCTGTCCTGCCTTTCTGGATTTTACACTTTTTTCAGATGGCCCTTTAGAACGGGGGGAAGTGAGACTTCATTTTAGTGCAGATTTCCTTTGCAAGCTTGCTTGGTTGGCCAAAAAGGTCGTATGCGTTTTTTCCTGAATATATTCAGGAAAAAACGCATACGCCCTTTTTGGCCAAGTGCATCATTGTGGACGTTCTGCCTCTTTTCCTATGCTTTCAATGCAATTCCAGTCTACCTCCTGAAATCGGTTTCCTGCAATTCTGCCCCGCTTTCAAGTCCTCTTGGCAGCCTTACTTCAGTATATTTTTGGACGATAGCTGTCATTTATAACTCTGCAGGTTTGTGAATTACAGTGCCCCTGAGCTCCTTTCTTCAACTCGCTTTCTTTTGAGCTGACCGCAACACTGCAGGATGGCTTCAGGCCCTAATCTGGTTCCGGCACGGCATGCTGAGCCTTTGGTTAATTCCTCTTCCTCGTGGGAAATGAGAGTTAAATTTGCCCGTCCAGACACCTCCAGCTAGTCTCTCATTGGTTCTCGCTATTCCTGTTCATCTTCCGCAGAAATTGCAAACTGGGCCAAACAGGAGGTTAAAGGCACTGACTCTCCACGTCGGGAGAGTGTTAGTAAAGCGTCTGGAATGTTGCACCCGAGTACCAGGGGACCGAAACTGAGACATATTTGAACACGTCTCTCGATCACATGGTTGATCATACTCTGGGTTCCACATGCATGTTTTAGCTGAAGGAAGAATACCTTAAACCTGGAGAGTTGAGACCCGTGGAATGGGTACCATGCAATATGTCTTCAAAGGGTCTTCATTTGCCACCAAACCTCTCCAATCCTATCACTGCTGTGTTTATGCCCCTGTACACATGCTTGATTCTCTTTTGGAGACATAGCAATCCATAGGTTTTAAGATACTTACTAGTCAGGTACATTTTTAGGCGTTTAATATGGGGTGTTGAGTCCATTTCGTTGAGCAAGGAGTAGCTCTTGTCTATTCCATATTTGGCTTAAGGAACTTTATCTGTGCTCATTTCAACCTCTGGTTTTATGCAGCACCCCAACTCACCTTTCCCCTTAAGCAAGCATAAGTTGGTTTTCTAAATTTGAGACCCTGTTCTGTTCTGTAATTCAGTTCCTGTGTAGCCAAGTTTACATTCCGTGTATTACTGATATCTTATGATGTTTCTTTTTCTGTGTGACTTATTTCAGTTAGAATCATCATACCTGAATCCACTCATTGTGCTGCTAAGGGCCTGATGACATAGATTTCATTGCTGAGTGATATTGCTTTGTAAGTAAATACCACAACTTCTTTATCCATTTTTCACTTTCTGCGATGTTGAACTTGTAGTGTAAACGAGGTTCTTGTAAAGAGAGGCGTACCAAAATTTGGGGTGGCTGTGTCTTTTTGATTTTAATTTCCCTAAGCTATAGGACCATAAGTGGAAGTGCCCTAGGCTCTGTTGCTTTGTTTTTTAGATGTTTCAGGAAACACCATACACTTCTCCCGAGTGTCTGTTGGCAATATACATCCCGCCCATCAGCATAACAAGGCTCCCAGTTCTCCATATCCTGTCCTGCCTTTCTGGATTTTACACTTTTTTCAGATGTCCCTTTTGACCGGGGGGAAGTGAGACTTCATTGTAGTGCAGATTTCCTTTGCAAGCTTGCTTGGTTGGCCAAAAAGGGCGTATGCGTTTTTTCCTGAATATATTCAGGAAAAAACGCATACGCCCTTTTTGGCCAAGTGCATCATTGTGGACGTTCTGCCTCGTTTCCTATGCTTTCAATGCAATTCCAGTCTACCTCCTGAAATCCGTTTCCTGCAATTCTGCCCCGCTTTCAAGTCCTCTTGGCAGCCTTACTTCAGTATATTTTTGGACGATAGCTGTCATTTATAACTCTGCAGGTTTGTGAATTACAGTGCCCCTGAGCTCCTTTCTTCAACTCGCTTTCTTGTGACCTGGCCGCAACACCGCAGGATGGCTTCAGGCCCTAATCTGGTTCCGGCACGGCACGCTGAGCCTTTGGTTATTTCCTCTTCCTGGTGGGAAATGAGAGTTAAATTTGCCCGTCCAGACACCTCGAGCTAGTCTCTCATTGGTTCTCGCTATTCCTGTTCATCTTCCGCAGAAATTGCAAACTGGGCCAAACAGGAGGTTAAAGGCGCTGACTCTCCAAGTGGGGAGAGTGTTAGTAAAGCATCTGGAATGTTGCACCCGAGTACCAGGGGAGGAAAACTGAGACATATTTGAACACGTCTCCCGTTCACATGGTTGATCATACTCTGGGTTCTACATGCATGTTTTAGCTGAAGGAAGAATACCTTAAACCTGGAGAGTTGAGACCCGTGGAATGGGTACCATGCAATATGACTTCAAAGGGTCTTCATTTGCTCACCGAACCTCTCCAATCCTATCACTGCTGCGTTTATGCCTCTGTACACACGCTTGATTCTCTTTTGGAGACATAGCAATCCATAGGTTTTAAGATATTTACTAGTCAGGTACATTCTTAGGCGTTTAATATGGGGTGTTGAGTCCATTTCGTTGAGCAAGGAGTAGCTCTTGTCTATTCCATATTTGGCTTAAGGAACTTTATCTGTGCTCATTTCAATCTCTGGTTTTATGCAGCACCCCAACTCACCTTTCCCCTTAAGCAAGCATAAGTTGGTTTTCTAAATTTGAGACCCTGTTCTGTTCTGTAATTCAGGTCCTGTGTAGCCAAGTTTACATTCCGTGTATTACTGATATCTTATGATGTTTCTTTTTCTGTGTGACTTATTTCAGTTAGAATCATCATACCTGAATCCACTCATTGTGCTGCTAAGGGCCTGATGACATAGATTTCATTGCTGAGTGATATTGCTTTGTAAGTAAATACCACAACTTCTTTATCCATTTTTCACTTTCTGCGATGTTGAACTTGTACTGTAAACGAGGTTCTTGTAAAGAGAGGCGTCCCAAACTTTGGGGTGGCTGTGTCTTTTTGATTTTAATTTCCCTAAGCTATAGGACCATAAGTGGAAGTGCCCTAGGCTCTGTTGCTTTGTTTTTTAGATGTTTCAGGAAACACCATACACTTCTCCCGAGTGTCTGTTGGCAATATACATCCCGCCCATCAGCATAACAAGGCTCCCAGTTCTCCATGGCCTGTCCTGCCTTTCTGGATTTTACACTTTTTTCAGATGTCCCTTTTGACCGGGGGGAAGTGAGACTTCATTGTAGTGCAGATTTCCTTTGCAAGCTTGCTTGGTTGGCCAAAAAGGGCGTATGCGTTTTTTCCTGAATATATTCAGGAAAAAACGCATACGCCCTTTTTGGCCAAGTGCATCATTGTGGACGTTCTGCCTCGTTTCCTATGCTTTCAATGCAATTCCAGTCTACCTCCTGAAATCGGTTTCCTGCAATTCTGCCCCGCTTTCAAGTCCTCTTGGCAGCCTTACTTCAGTATATTTTTGGACAATAGCTGTCATTTATAACTCTGCAGGTTTGTGAATTACAGTGCCCCTGAGCTCCTTTCTTCAACTCGCTTTCTTGTGACCTGGCCGCAACACCGCAGGATGGCTTCAGGCCCTAATGTGGTTCCGGCACGGCACGCTGAGCCTTTGGTTATTTCCTCTTCCTGGTGGGAAATGAGAGTTCAATTTGCCCGTCCAGACACCTCCAGCTAGTCTCTCATTGGTTCTCGCTATTCCTGTTCATCTTCCGCAGAAATTGCAAACTGGGCCAAACAGGAGGTTAAAGGCGCTGACTCTCCAAGTGAGGAGAGTGTTAGTAAAGCATCTGGAATGTTGCACCCGAGTACCAGGGGAGGAAAACTGAGACATATTTGAACACGTCTCCCGTTCACATGGTTGATCATACTCTGGGTTCCACATGCATGTTTTAGCTGAAGGAAGAATACCTTAAACCTGGAGAGTTGAGACCCGTGGAATGGGTACCATGCAATATGACTTCAAAGGGTCTTCATTTGCTCACCGAACCTCTCCAATCCTATCACTGCTGCGTTTATGCCTCTGTACACACGCTTGATTCTCTTTTGGAGACATAGCAATCCATAGGTTTTAAGATACTTACTAGTCAGGTACATTCTTAGGCGTTTAATATGCGGTGTTGAGTCCATTTCGTTGAGCAAGGAGTAGCTCTTGTCTATTCCATATTTGGCTTAAGGAACTTTATCTGTGCTCATTTCAATGTCTGGTTTTATGCAACACCCCAACTCACCTTTCCCCTTAAGCAAGCATAAGTTGGTTTTCTAAATTTGAGACCCTGTTCTGTTTTGGAATTCAGTTCCGGTGTAGCCAAGTTTACATTCCGTGTATTACTGATATCTTATGATGTTTCTTTTTCTGTGTGACTTATTTCAGTTAGAATCATCATACCTGAATCCACTCATTGTGCTGCTAAGGGCCTGATGACATAGATTTCATTGCTGAGTGATACTGCATTGTACATAAGTACCACAAGTTCTGTATCCATTTTTCACTTTCTGTGATATTGAACTTGTACGGTAAACGAGGTTCTTGTAAACAGAGGCGTCCCAAACTTTGGGGTGGCTGTGTCTTTTTGATTTTAATTTTCCTAAGCTATAGGACCATAAGTGGAAGTGCCCTAGGCTCTGTTGCTTTGTTTTTTAGATGTTTCAGGAAACACCATACACTTCTCCCAAGTGTCTGTTGGCAATTTACATCCCGCCCATCAGCATAACAAGGCTCCCAGTTCTCCATGGCCTGTCCTGCCTTTCTGGATTTTACACTTTTTTCAGATGGCCCTTTTGACCGGGGGGAAGTGAGACTTCATTGTAGTGCAGATTTCCTTTGCAAGCTTGCTTGGTTGGCCAAAAAGGGCGTATGCGTCTTTTCCTGAATATATTCAGGAAAAAACGCATACGCCCTTTTTGGCCAAGTGCATCATGGTGGACGTTCTGCCTCTTTTCCTATGCTTTCAATGCAATTCCAGTCTACCTCCTGAAATCGGTTTCCTGCAATTCTGCCCCGCTTTCAAGTCCTCTTGGCAGCCTTACTTCAGTATATTTTTGGACGATAGCTGTCATTTATAACTCTGCAGGTTTGTGAATTACAGTGCCCCTGAGCTCCTTTCTTCAACTCGCTTTCTTGTGACCTGGCCGCAACACCGCAGGATGGCTTCAGGCCCTAATCTGCTTCCGGCACGGCACGCTGAGCCTTTGGTTATTTCCTCTTCCTGGTGGGAAATGAGAGTTAAATTTGCCCGTCCAGACACCTCCAGCTATTCTCTCATTGGTTCTCCCTATTCCTGTTCATCTTCCGCAGAAATTGCAAACTGGGCCAAACAGGAGGTTAAAGGCGCTGACTCTCCAAGTGGGGAGAGTGTTAGTAAAGCATCTGGAATGTTGCACCCGAGTACCAGGGAAGGAAAACTGAGACATATTTGAACACGTCTCCCGTTCACACGGTTGATCATACTCTGGGTTCCACATGCATGTTTTACCTGAAGGAAGAATTCCTTAAACCTGGAGAGTTGAGACCCGTGTAATGGGTACCATGCAATATGACTTCAAAGGGTCTTCATTTGCTCACCGAACCTCTCCAATCCTATCACTGCTGCGTTTATGCCCCTGTACACATGCTTGATTCTCTTTCGGAGACATAGCAATCCATAGGTTTTAAGATACTTACTAGTCAGGTACATTCTTAGGCGTTTAATATGGGGTGTTGAGTCCATTTCGTTGAGCAAGGAGTAGCTCTTGTCTATTCCATATTTGGCTTAAGGAACTTTATCTGTGCTCATTTCAATCTCTGGTTTTATGCAGCACCCCAACTCACCTTTACCCTTAAGCAAGCATAAGTTGCTTTTCTAAATTTGAGACCCTGTTCTGTTCTGTAATTCAGTTCCTGTGTAGCCAAGTTTACATTCCGTGTATTACTGATATCTTATGATGTTTCTTTTTCTGTGTGACTTATTTTAGTTAGCATCATCATACCTGAATCCACTCATTGTGCTGCTAAGGGCCTGATGACATAGATTTCATTGCTGAGTGATATTGTTTGTAAGTAAATACCACAACTTCTTTATCCATTTTTCACTTTCTGCGATGTTGAACTTGTACTGTAAACGAGGTTCTTGTAAACAGAGGCGTCCCAAACTTTGGGGTGGCTGTGTCTTTTTGATTTTAATTTCCCTAAGCTATAGGACCATAAGTGGAAGTGCCCTAGGCTCTGTTGCTTTGTTTTTTAGATGTTTCAGGAAACACCATACACTTCTCCCGAGTGTCTGTTGGCAATTTACATCCCGCCCATCAGCATAACAAGGCTCCCAGTTCTCCATGGCCTGTCCTGCCTTTCTGGATTTTACACTTTTTTCAGATGGCCCTTTTGACCAGGGGGAAGTGAGACTTCATTGTAGTGCAGATTTCCTTTGCAAGCTTGCTTGGTTGGCCAAAAAGTGCGTATGCGTTTTTTCCTGAATATATTCAGGAAAAAGCGCATACGCCCTTTTTGGCCTAGTGCATCATGGTGGACGTTCTGCCTCTTTTCCTATGCTTTCAATGCAATTCCAGTCTACCTCCTGAAATCGGTTTCCTGCAATTCTGCCCCACTTTCAAGTCCTCTTGGCAGCCTTACTTCAGTATATTTTTGGACGATAGCTGTCATTTATAACTCTGCAGGTTTGTGAATTACAGTGCCCCTGAGCTCCTTTCTTCAACTCGCTTTCTTGTGACCTGGCCGCAACACCGCAGGATGGCTTCAGGCCCTAATCTGGTTCCGGCACGGCACGCTAAGCCTTTGGTTATTTCCTCTTCCTTGTGGGAAATGAGAGTTAAATTTGCCCGTCCAGAGACCTCCAGCTAGTCTCTCATTGGTTCTCCCTATTCCTGTTCATCTTCCGCAGAAATTGCAAACTGGGCCAAACAGGAGGTTAAAGGGACTGACTCTCCAAGTGGGGAGAGTGTTAGTAAAGCGTCTGGAATGTTGCACCCGAGTACCAGGGTACGAAAACTGAGACATGTTTGAACACGTCTCCCGTTCACACGGTTGATCATACTCTGGGTTCCCCATGCATGTTTTAGCTGAAGGAAGAATACCTTAAACCTGGGTAGTTGAAACCCGTGGAATGGGTACCATGCAATATGACTTCAAAGGGTCTTCATTTGCTCACCGAACCTCTCCAATCCTATCACTGCTGCGTTTATGCCCCTGTACACACGCTTGATTCTCTTTTGGAGACATAGCAATCCATAGGTTTTAAGATACTTACTAGTCAGGTACATTCTTAGGCGTTTAATATGGGGTGTTGAGTCCATTTCGTTGAGCAAGGAGTAGCTCTTGTCTATTCCATATTTGGCTTAAGGAACTTTATCTGTGCTCATTTCAATCTCTGGTTTTATGCAGCACCCCAACTCACCTTTCCCCTTAAGCAAGCATAAGTTGGTTTTCTAAATTTGAGACCCTGTTCTGTTCTGTAATTCAGTTCCTGTGTAGCCAAGTTTACATTCCGTGTATTACTGATATCTTATGATGTTTCTTTTTCTGTGTGACTTATTTCAGTTAGAATCATCATACCTGAATCCACTCATTGTGCTGCTAAGGGCCTGATGACATAGATTTCATTGCTGAGTGATATTGCTTTGTAAGTAAATAACACAACTTCTTTATCCATTTTTCACTTTCTGTGATGTTGAACTTGTACTGTAAACGAGGTTCTTGTAAACAGAGGCGTCCCAAATTTTGGGGTGGTTGTGTCTTTTTGATTTTAATTTCCCTAATCTATAGGACCATAAGTGGAAGTGCCCTAGGCTCTGTTGCTTTGTTTTTTAGATGTTTCAGGAAACACCATACACTTCTCCCAAGTGTCTGTTGGCAATTTACATCACGCCCATCAGCATAACAAGGCTCACAGTTCTTCATGGCCTGTCCTGCCTTACTGGATTTTACACTTTTTTCAGATGGCCCTTTTGACCGGGGGTAAGTGAGACTTCATTGTAGTGCAGATTTCCTTTGCAAGCTTGCTTGGTTGGCCAAAAAGGGCGTATGCGTTTTTTCCTGAATATATTCAGGAAAAAAAGCATACGCCCTTTTTGGCCAAGTGCATCATTGTGGACGTTCTGCCTCTTTTCCTATGCTTTCAATGCAATTCCAGTCTACCTCCTGAAATCGGTTTCCTGCAATTCTGCCCCGCTTTCAAGTCCTCTTGGCAGCCTTACTTCAGTATATTTTTGGACGATAGCTGTCATTTATAACTCTGCAGGTTTGTGAATTACAGTGCCCCTGAGCTCCTTTCTTCAACTCGCTTTCTTGTGACCTGGCCGCAACACCGCAGGATGGCTTCAGGCCCTAATCTGGTTCCGGCACGGCACGCTGAGCCTTTGGTTAATTCCTCTTCCTCGTGGGAAATGAGAGTTAAATTTGCCCGTCCAGACACCTCCAGCTAGTCTCTCATTGGTTCTCCCTATTCCTGTTCATCTTCCGCAGAAATTGCAAACTGGGCCAAACAGGAGTTTAAAGGCGCTGACTCTCCAAGTGGGGAGAGTGTTAGTAAAGCATCTGGAATGTTCCACCCGAGTACCAGGGGAGGAAAACTGAGACATATTTGAACACGTCTCCCTTTCACACGGTTGATCATACTCTGGGTTCCACATGCATGTTTTAGCTGAAGGAAGAATACCTTAAACCTGGAGAGTTGAGACCCGTGGAATGGGTACCATGCAATATGACTTCAAAGGGTCTTCATTTGCTCACCGAACCTCTCCAATCCTATCACTGCTGCATTTATGCCCCTGTACACACGCTTGATTCACTTTTGGAGACATAGCAATCCATAGGATTTAAGATACTTACTAGTCAGGTACATTCCTAGGCGTTTAATATGGGGTGTTGAGTCCATTTCGTTGAGCAAGGAGTAGCTCTTGTCTATTCCATATTTGGCTTAAGGAACTTTATCTGTGCTCATTTCAATCTCTGGTTTTATGCAGCACCCCAACTCACCTTTCCCCTTAAGCAAGCATAAGTTGGTTTTCTAAATTTGAGACCCTGTTCCGTTTTGGAATTCAGTTCCTGTGTAGCTAAGTTTACATTCCGTGTATTACTGATATCTTATGATGTTTCTTTTTCTGTGTGACTTATTTCAGTTAGAATCATCGTACCTGAATCCACTCATTATGCTGCTACGGGCCTGATGACATAGATTTCATTGCTGAGTGATACTGCATTGTACGTAAGTACCACAAGTTCTTTATCCATTTTTCACTTTCTGTGATATTGAACTTGTACGGTAAACGAGGTTCTTGTAAACAGAGGCGTCCCAAACTTTGGGGTGGCTGTGTCTTTTTGATTTTAATTTCCCTAAGCTATAGGACCATAAGTGGAAGTGCCCTAGGCTCTGTTGCTTTGTTTTTTAGATGTTTCAGGAAACACCATACACTTCTCCCAAGTGTCTGTTGGCAATTTACATCCCGCCCATCAGCATAACAAGGCTCCCAGTTCTCCATGGCCTGTCCTGCCTTTCTGGATTTTACACTTTTTTCAGATGGCCCTTTAGAACGGGGGGAAGTGAGACTTCATTTTAGTGCAGATTTCCTTTGCAAGCTTGCTTGGTTGGCCAAAAAGGTCGTATGCGTTTTTTCCTGAATATATTCAGGAAAAAACGCATACGCCCTTTTTGGCCAAGTGCATCATTGTGGACGTTCTGCCTCTTTTCCTATGCTTTCAATGCAATTCCAGTCTACCTCCTGAAATCGGTTTCCTGCAATTCTGCCCCGCTTTCAAGTCCTCTTGGCAGCCTTACTTCAGTATATTTTTGGACGATAGCTGTCATTTATAACTCTGCAGGTTTGTGAATTACAGTGCCCCTGAGCTCCTTTCTTCAACTCGCTTTCTTTTGAGCTGACCGCAACACTGCAGGATGGCTTCAGGCCCTAATCTGGTTCCGGCACGGCATGCTGAGCCTTTGGTTAATTCCTCTTCCTCGTGGGAAATGAGAGTTAAATTTGCCCGTCCAGACACCTCCAGCTAGTCTCTCATTGGTTCTCGCTATTCCTGTTCATCTTACGCAGAAATTGCAAACTGGGCCAAACAGGAGGTTAAAGGCACTGACTCTCCACGTCGGGAGAGTGTTAGTAAAGCGTCTGGAATGTTGCACCCGAGTACCAGGGGACCGAAACTGAGACATATTTGAACACGTCTCTCGATCACATGGTTGATCATACTCTGGGTTCCACATGCATGTTTTAGCTGAAGGAAGAATACCTTAAACCTGGAGAGTTGAGACCCGTGGAATGGGTACCATGCAATATGTCTTCAAAGGGTCTTCATTTGCCACCAAACCTCTCCAATCCTATCACTGCTGTGTTTATGCCCCTGTACACATGCTTGATTCTCTTTTGGAGACATAGCAATCCATAGGTTTTAAGATACTTACTAGTCAGGTACATTTTTAGGCGTTTAATATGGGGTGTTGAGTCCATTTCGTTGAGCAAGGAGTAGCTCTTGTCTATTCCATATTTGGCTTAAGGAACTTTATCTGTGCTCATTTCAACCTCTGGTTTTATGCAGCACCCCAACTCACCTTTCCCCTTAAGCAAGCATAAGTTGGTTTTCTAAATTTGAGACCCTGTTCTGTTCTGTAATTCAGTTCCTGTGTAGCCAAGTTTACATTCCGTGTATTACTGATATCTTATGATGTTTCTTTTTCTGTGTGACTTATTTCAGTTAGAATCATCATACCTGAATCCACTCATTGTGCTGCTAAGGGCCTGATGACATAGATTTCATTGCTGAGTGATATTGCTTTGTAAGTAAATACCACAACTTCTTTATCCATTTTTCACTTTCTGCGATGTTGAACTTGTACTGTAAACGAGGTTCTTGTAAAGAGAGGCGTACCAAACTTTGGGGTGGCTGTGTCTTTTTGATTTTAATTTCCCTAAGCTATAGGACCATAAGTGGAAGTGCCCTAGGCTCTGTTGCTTTGTTTTTTAGATGTTTCAGGAAACACCATACACTTCTCCCGAGTGTCTGTTGGCAATATACATCCCGCCCATCAGCATAACAAGGCTCCCAGTTCTCCATATCCTGTCCTGCCTTTCTGGATTTTACACTTTTTTCAGATGTCCCTTTTGACCGGGGGGAAGTGAGACTTCATTGTAGTGCAGATTTCCTTTGCAAGCTTGCTTGGTTGGCCAAAAAGGGCGTATGCGTTTTTTCCTGAATATATTCAGGAAAAAACGCATACGCCCTTTTTGGCCAAGTGCATCATTGTGGACGTTCTGCCTCGTTTCCTATGCTTTCAATGCAATTCCAGTCTACCTCCTGAAATCCGTTTCCTGCAATTCTGCCCCGCTTTCAAGTCCTCTTGGCAGCCTTACTTCAGTATATTTTTGGACGATAGCTGTCATTTATAACTCTGCAGGTTTGTGAATTACAGTGCCCCTGAGCTCCTTTCTTCAACTCGCTTTCTTGTGACCTGGCCGCAACACCGCAGGATGGCTTCAGGCCCTAATCTGGTTCCGGCACGGCACGCTGAGCCTTTGGTTATTTCCTCTTCCTGGTGGGAAATGAGAGTTAAATTTGCCCGTCCAGACACCTCGAGCTAGTCTCTCATTGGTTCTCGCTATTCCTGTTCATCTTCCGCAGAAATTGCAAACTGGGCCAAACAGGAGGTTAAAGGCGCTGACTCTCCAAGTGGGGAGAGTGTTAGTAAAGCATCTGGAATGTTGCACCCGAGTACCAGGGGAGGAAAACTGAGACATATTTGAACACGTCTCCCGTTCACATGGTTGATCATACTCTGGGTTCTACATGCATGTTTTAGCTGAAGGAAGAATACCTTAAACCTGGAGAGTTGAGACCCGTGGAATGGGTACCATGCAATATGACTTCAAAGGGTCTTCATTTGCTCACCGAACCTCTCCAATCCTATCACTGCTGCGTTTATGCCTCTGTACACACGCTTGATTCTCTTTTGGAGACATAGCAATCCATAGGTTTTAAGATATTTACTAGTCAGGTACATTCTTAGGCGTTTAATATGGGGTGTTGAGTCCATTTCGTTGAGCAAGGAGTAGCTCTTGTCTATTCCATATTTGGCTTAAGGAACTTTATCTGTGCTCATTTCAATCTCTGGTTTTATGCAGCACCCCAACTCACCTTTCCCCTTAAGCAAGCATAAGTTGGTTTTCTAAATTTGAGACCCTTTTCTGTTCTGTAATTCAGGTCCTGTGTAGCCAAGTTTACATTCCGTGTATTACTGATATCTTATGATGTTTCTTTTTCTGTGTGACTTATTTCAGTTAGAATCATCATACCTGAATCCACTCATTGTGCTGCTAAGGGCCTGATGACATAGATTTCATTGCTGAGTGATATTGCTTTGTAAGTAAATACCACAACTTCTTTATCCATTTTTCACTTTCTGCGATGTTGAACTTGTACTGTAAACGAGGTTCTTGTAAAGAGAGGCGTCCCAAACTTTGGGGTGGCTGTGTCTTTTTGATTTTAATTTCCCTAAGCTATAGGACCATAAGTGGAAGTGCCCTAGGCTCTGTTGCTTTGTTTTTTAGATGTTTCAGGAAACACCATACACTTCTCCCGAGTGTCTGTTGGCAATATACATCCCGCCCATCAGCATAACAAGGCTCCCAGTTCTCCATGGCCTGTCCTGCCTTTCTGGATTTTACACTTTTTTCAGATGTCCCTTTTGACCGGGGGGAAGTGAGACTTCATTGTAGTGCAGATTTCCTTTGCAAGCTTGCTTGGTTGGCCAAAAAGGGCGTATGCGTTTTTTCCTGAATATATTCAGGAAAAAACGCATACGCCCTTTTTGGCCAAGTGCATCATTGTGGACGTTCTGCCTCGTTTCCTATGCTTTCAATGCAATTCCAGTCTACCTCCTGAAATCGGTTTCCTGCAATTCTGCCCCGCTTTCAAGTCCTCTTGGCAGCCTTACTTCAGTATATTTTTGGACAATAGCTGTCATTTATAACTCTGCAGGTTTGTGAATTACAGTGCCCCTGAGCTCCTTTCTTCAACTCGCTTTCTTGTGACCTGGCCGCAACACCGCAGGATGGCTTCAGGCCCTAATGTGGTTCCGGCACGGCACGCTGAGCCTTTGGTTATTTCCTCTTCCTGGTGGGAAATGAGAGTTCAATTTGCCCGTCCAGACACCTCCAGCTAGTCTCTCATTGGTTCTCGCTATTCCTGTTCATCTTCCGCAGAAATTGCAAACTGGGCCAAACAGGAGGTTAAAGGCGCTGACTCTCCAAGTGAGGAGAGTGTTAGTAAAGCATCTGGAATGTTGCACCCGAGTACCAGGGGAGGAAAACTGAGACATATTTGAACACGTCTCCCGTTCACATGGTTGATCATACTCTGGGTTCCACATGCATGTTTTAGCTGAAGGAAGAATACCTTAAACCTGGAGAGTTGAGACCCGTGGAATGGGTACCATGCAATATGACTTCAAAGGGTCTTCATTTGCTCACCGAACCTCTCCAATCCTATCACTGCTGCGTTTATGCCTCTGTACACACGCTTGATTCTCTTTTGGAGACATAGCAATCCATAGGTTTTAAGATACTTACTAGTCAGGTACATTCTTAGGCGTTTAATATGCGGTGTTGAGTCCATTTCGTTGAGCAAGGAGTAGCTCTTGTCTATTCCATATTTGGCTTAAGGAACTTTATCTGTGCTCATTTCAATGTCTGGTTTTATGCAACACCCCAACTCACCTTTCCCCTTAAGCAAGCATAAGTTGGTTTTCTAAATTTGAGACCCTGTTCTGTTTTGGAATTCAGTTCCGGTGTAGCCAAGTTTACATTCCGTGTATTACTGATATCTTATGATGTTTCTTTTTCTGTGTGACTTATTTCAGTTAGAATCATCGTACCTGAATCCACTCATTATGCTGCTACGGGCCTGATGACATAGATTTCATTGCTGAGTGATACTGCATTGTACGTAAGTACCACAAGTTCTTTATCCATTTTTCACTTTCTGTGATATTGAACTTGTACGGTAAACGAGGTTCTTGTAAACAGAGGCGTCCCAAACTTTGGGGTGGCTGTGTCTTTTTGATTTTAATTTCCCTAAGCTATAGGACCATAAGTGGAAGTGCCCTAGGCTCTGTTGCTTTGTTTTTTAGATGTTTCAGGAAACACCATACACTTCTCCCGAGTGTCTGTTGGCAATTTACATCCCGCCCATCAGCATAACAAGGCTCCCAGTTCTCCATGGCCTGTCCTGCCTTTCTGGATTTTACACTTTTTTCAGATGGCCCTTTTGACCGGGGGGAAGTGAGACTTCATTGTAGTGCAGATTTCCTTTGCAAGCTTGCTTGGTTGGCCAAAAAGGGCGTATGCGTTTTTTCCTGAATATATTCAGGAAAAAACGCATACGCCATTTTTGGCCAAGTGTATCATTGTGGACGTTCTGCCTCTTTTCCTATGCTTTCAATGCAATTCCAGTCTACCTCCTGAAATCGGTTTCCTGCAATTCTGCCCCGCTTTCAAGTCCTCTTGGCAGCCTTACTTCAGTATATTTTTGGACGATAGCTGTCATTTATAACTCTGCAGGTTTGTGAATTACAGTGCCCCTCAGCTCCTTTCTTCAACTCGCTTTCTTGTGACCTGGCCGCAACACCGCAGGATGGCTTTAGGCCCTAATGTGTTTCCGGCACGGCACGCTGAGCCTTTGGTTATTTCCTCTTCCTGGTGGGAAATGAGAGTTCAATTTGCCCGTCCAGACACCTCCAACTAGTCTCTCATTGGTTCTCGCTATTCCTGTTCATCTTCCGCAGAAATTGCAAACTGGGCCAAACAGGAGGTTAAAGGGACTGACTGTTCAAGTCGGGAGGGTGTTAGTAAAGCGTCTGGAATGTTGCACCCGAGTACCAGGGTACGAAAACTGAGACATATTTGAACACGTCTCCCGATCACATGGTTGATCATACTCTAGGTTCCACATGCATGTTTTAGCTGAAGGAAGAATACCTTAAAACTGGGTAGTTGAAACCCGTGGAATGGGTACCATGCAATATGACTTCAAAGGGTCTTCATTTGCTCACCGAACCTCTCCAATCCTATCACTGCTGCGTTTATGCCCCTGTACACATGCTTGATTCTCTTTCGGAGACATAGCAATCCATAGGTTTTAAGATACTTACTAGTCAGGTACATTCTTAGGCGTTTAATATGCGGTGTTGAGTCCATTTCGTTGAGCAAGGAGTAGCTCTTGTCTATTCCATATTTGGCTTAAGGAACTTTATCTGTGCTCATTTCAATCGCTGGTTTTATGCAGCACGCCAAATCACCTTTCCCCTTAAGGAAGCATAAGTTGGTTTTCTAAATTTGAGACCCTGTTCTGTTTTGGAATTCAGTTCCTGTGTAGCCAATTTACATTCCGTGTATTACTGATATCTTATGATGTTTCTTTTTCTGTGTGACTTATTTCAGTTAGAATCATCATACCTGAATCCACTCATTGTGCTGCTAAGGGCCTGATGACATAGATTTCATTGCTGAGTGATACTGCATTGTACGTAAGTACCACAAGTTCTGTATCCATTTTTCACTTTCTGTGATATTGAACTTGTACGGTAAATGAGGTTCTTGTAAACAGAGGCGTCCCAAACTTTGGGGTGGCTGTGTCTTTTTGATTTTAATTTCCCTAAGCTATAGGACCATAAGTGGAAGTGCCCTAGGCTCTGTTGCTTTGTTTTTTAGATGTTTCAGGAAACACCATACAATTCTCCCGAGTGTCTGTTGGCAATTTACATCCCGCCCATCAGCATAACAAGGCTCCCAGTTCTCCATGGCCTGTCCTGCCTTTCTGGATTTTACACTTTTTTCAGATGGCCCTTTTGACCGGGGGGAAGTGAGACTTCATTGTAGTGCAGATTTCCTTTGCAAGCTTGCTTGGTTGGCCAAAAAGGGCGTATGCGTCTTTTCCTGAATATATTCAGGAAAAAACGCATACGCCCTTTTTGGCCAAGTGCATCATTGTGGACGTTCTGCCTCTTTTCCTATGCTTTCAATGCAATTCCACTTTACCTCCTGAAATCGGTTTCCTGCAATTCTGCCCCGCTTTCAAGTCCTCTTGGCAGCCTTACTTCAGTATATTTTTGGACGATAGCTGTCATTTATAAGTCTGCAGGTTTGTGAATTACAGTGCCCCTGAGCTCCTTTCTTCAACTCGCTTTCTTTTGAGCTGGCCGCAACACCGCAGGATGGCTTCAGGCCCTAATCTGGTTCCGGCACGGCACGCTGAGCCTTTGGTTATTTCCTCTTCCTGGTGGGAAATGAGAGTTAAATTTGCCCGTCCAGACACCTCCAGCTAGTCTCTCATTGGTTCTCCCTATTCCTGTTCATCTTCCGCAGAAATTGCAAACTGGGCCAAACAGGAGGTTAAAGGCGCTGACTCTCCAAGTTGGGAGAGTGTTAGTAAAGCGTCTGGAATGTTGCACCCGAGTACCAGGGGAGGAAAACTGAGACATATTTGAACACGTCTCCCGTTCACACGGTTGATCATACTCTGGGTTCCACATGCATGTTTTAGCTGAAGGAAGAATACCTTAAACCTGGATAGTTGAGACCCGTGGAATGGGTACCATGCAATATGACTTCAAAGGGTCTTCATTTGCTCACCGAACCTCTCCAATCTTATCACTGCTGCTTTTATGCCCCTGTACACACGCTTGATTCTCTTTTGGAGACATAGCAATCCATAGGTTTTAAGATACTTACTAGTCAGGTACATTCTTAGGCGTTTAATATGGGGTGTTGAGTCCATTTCGTTGAGCAAGGAGTAGCTCTTGTCTATTCCATATTTGGCTTAAGGAACTTTATCTGTGCTCATTTTTATCGCTGGTTTTATGCAGCACCCCAAATCACCTTTCCCCTTAAGCAAGCATAAGTTGGTTTTCTAAATTTGAGACCCTGTTCTGTTTTGGAATTCAGTTCCTGTGTAGCCAAGTTTACATTCCGTGTATTAGTGATATCTTATGATGTTTCTTTTTCTGTGTGACTTATTTCAGTTAGAATCATCATACCTGAATCCACTCATTGTGCTACTAAGGGCCTGATGACATAGATTTCATTGCTGAGTCATATTGCTTTGTAAGTAAATACCACAACTTCTTTATCCATTTTTCACTTTCTGCGATGTTGAACTTGTACTGTAAACGAGGTTCTTGTAAACAGAGGCGTCCCAAACTTTGGGGTGTCTGTGTCTTTTTGATTTTAATTTCCCTAATCTATAGGACCATAAGTGAAAGTGCGCTACGCTCTGTTGCTTTGTTTTTTAGATATTTCAGGAAACACCATACACTTTTCCCGAGTGTCTGTTGGCAATTTACATCCCGCCCATCAGCATAACAAGGCTCCCAGTTCTCCATGGCCTGTCCTGCCTTTCTGGATTTTACACTTTTTTCAGATAGCCCTTTTGACCGGGGGGAAGTGAGACTTCATTGTAGTGCAGATTTCCTTTGCAAGCTTGCTTGGTTGGCCAAAAAGGGCGTATGCGTTTTTTCCTGAATATATTCAGGAAAAAACGCATATGCCCTTTTTGGCCAAGTGCATCATTGTGGACGTTCTGCCTCTTTTCCTATGCTTTCAATGCAATTCCAGTCTACCTCCTGAAATCGGTTTCCTGCAATTCTGCCCCGCTTTCAAGTCCTCTTGGCAGCCTTACTTCAGTATATTTTTGGACGATAGCTGTGATTTATAAGTCTGCAGGTTTGTGAATTACAGTGCCCCTGAGCTCCTTTCTTCAACTCGCTTTCTTGTGACCTGGCCGCAACACCGCAGGATGGCTTCAGGCCCTAATCTGCTTCCGGCACGGCACGCTGAGCCTTTGGTTATTTCCTCTTCCTGGTGGGAAATGAGAGTTAAATTTGCCCGTCCAGACACCTCCAGCTAGTCTCTCATTGGTTCTCCCTATTCCTGTTCATCTTCCGCAGAAATTGCAAACTGGGCCAAACAGGAGGTTAAAGGCGCTGACTCTCCAAGTGGGGAGAGTGTTAGTAAAGCGTATGGAATGTTACACCCGAGTACCAGGGGAGGAAAACTGAGACATATTTGAACACGTCTCCCGTTCACACGGTTGATCATACTCTGGGTTCCACATGCATGTTTTAGCTGAAGGAAGAATACCTTAAACCTGGAGAGTTGAGACCCGTGGAATGGGTACCATGCAATATGACTTCAAAGGGTCTTCATTTGCTCACCGAACCTCTCCAATCCTATCACTGCTGCGTTTATGCCCCTGTACACATGCTTGATTCTCTTTCGGAGACATAGCAATCCATAGGTTTTAAGATACTTACTAGTCAGGTACATTCTTAGGCGTTTAATATGCGGTGTTGAGTCCATTTCGTTGAGCAAGGAGTAGCTCTTGTCTATTCCATATTTGGCTTAAGGAACTTTATCTGTGCTCATTTCAATCGCTGGTTTTATGCAGCACGCCAAATCACCTTTCCCCTTAAGGAAGCATAAGTTGGTTTTCTAAATTTGAGACCCTGTTCTGTTTTGGAATTCAGTTCCTGTGTAGCCAATTTACATTCCGTGTATTACTGATATCTTATGATGTTTCTTTTTCTGTGTGACTTATTTCAGTTAGAATCATCATACCTGAATCCACTCATTGTGCTGCTAAGGGCCTGATGACATAGATTTCATTGCTGAGTGATACTGCATTGTACGTAAGTACCACAAGTTCTGTATCCATTTTTCACTTTCTGTGATATTGAACTTGTACGGTAAATGAGGTTCTTGTAAACAGAGGCGTCCCAAACTTTGGGGTGGCTGTGTCTTTTTGATTTTAATTTCCCTAAGCTATAGGACCATAAGTGGAAGTGCCCTAGGCTCTGTTGCTTTGTTTTTTAGATGTTTCAGGAAACACCATACAATTCTCCCGAGTGTCTGTTGGCAATTTACATCCCGCCCATCAGCATAACAAGGCTCCCAGTTCTCCATGGCCTGTCCTGCCTTTCTGGATTTTACACTTTTTTCAGATGGCCCTTTTGACCGGGGGGAAGTGAGACTTCATTGTAGTGCAGATTTCCTTTGCAAGCTTGCTTGGTTGGCCAAAAAGGGCGTATGCGTCTTTTCCTGAATATATTCAGGAAAAAACGCATACGCCCTTTTTGGCCAAGTGCATCATTGTGGACGTTCTGCCTCTTTTCCTATGCTTTCAATGCAATTCCACTTTACCTCCTGAAATCGGTTTCCTGCAATTCTGCCCCGCTTTCAAGTCCTCTTGGCAGCCTTACTTCAGTATATTTTTGGACGATAGCTGTCATTTATAAGTCTGCAGGTTTGTGAATTACAGTGCCCCTGAGCTCCTTTCTTCAACTCGCTTTCTTTTGAGCTGGCCGCAACACCGCAGGATGGCTTCAGGCCCTAATCTGGTTCCGGCACGGCACGCTGAGCCTTTGGTTATTTCCTCTTCCTGGTGGGAAATGAGAGTTAAATTTGCCCGTCCAGACACCTCCAGCTAGTCTCTCATTGGTTCTCCCTATTCCTGTTCATCTTCCGCAGAAATTGCAAACTGGGCCAAACAGGAGGTTAAAGGCGCTGACTCTCCAAGTTGGGAGAGTGTTAGTAAAGCGTCTGGAATGTTGCACCCGAGTACCAGGGGAGGAAAACTGAGACATATTTGAACACGTCTCCCGTTCACACGGTTGATCATACTCTGGGTTCCACATGCATGTTTTAGCTGAAGGAAGAATACCTTAAACCTGGATAGTTGAGACCCGTGGAATGGGTACCATGCAATATGACTTCAAAGGGTCTTCATTTGCTCACCGAACCTCTCCAATCTTATCACTGCTGCTTTTATGCCCCTGTACACACGCTTGATTCTCTTTTGGAGACATAGCAATCCATAGGTTTTAAGATACTTACTAGTCAGGTACATTCTTAGGCGTTTAATATGGGGTGTTGAGTCCATTTCGTTGAGCAAGGAGTAGCTCTTGTCTATTCCATATTTGGCTTAAGGAACTTTATCTGTGCTCATTTTTATCGCTGGTTTTATGCAGCACCCCAAATCACCTTTCCCCTTAAGCAAGCATAAGTTGGTTTTCTAAATTTGAGACCCTGTTCTGTTTTGGAATTCAGTTCCTGTGTAGCCAAGTTTACATTCCGTGTATTAGTGATATCTTATGATGTTTCTTTTTCTGTGTGACTTATTTCAGTTAGAATCATCATACCTGAATCCACTCATTGTGCTACTAAGGGCCTGATGACATAGATTTCATTGCTGAGTCATATTGCTTTGTAAGTAAATACCACAACTTCTTTATCCATTTTTCACTTTCTGCGATGTTGAACTTGTACTGTAAACGAGGTTCTTGTAAACAGAGGCGTCCCAAACTTTGGGGTGTCTGTGTCTTTTTGATTTTAATTTCCCTAATCTATAGGACCATAAGTGAAAGTGCGCTACGCTCTGTTGCTTTGTTTTTTAGATATTTCAGGAAACACCATACACTTTTCCCGAGTGTCTGTTGGCAATTTACATCCCGCCCATCAGCATAACAAGGCTCCCAGTTCTCCATGGCCTGTCCTGCCTTTCTGGATTTTACACTTTTTTCAGATAGCCCTTTTGACCGGGGGGAAGTGAGACTTCATTGTAGTGCAGATTTCCTTTGCAAGCTTGCTTGGTTGGCCAAAAAGGGCGTATGCGTTTTTTCCTGAATATATTCAGGAAAAAACGCATATGCCCTTTTTGGCCAAGTGCATCATTGTGGACGTTCTGCCTCTTTTCCTATGCTTTCAATGCAATTCCAGTCTACCTCCTGAAATCGGTTTCCTGCAATTCTGCCCCGCTTTCAAGTCCTCTTGGCAGCCTTACTTCAGTATATTTTTGGACGATAGCTGTGATTTATAAGTCTGCAGGTTTGTGAATTACAGTGCCCCTGAGCTCCTTTCTTCAACTCGCTTTCTTGTGACCTGGCCGCAACACCGCAGGATGGCTTCAGGCCCTAATCTGCTTCCGGCACGGCACGCTGAGCCTTTGGTTATTTCCTCTTCCTGGTGGGAAATGAGAGTTAAATTTGCCCGTCCAGACACCTCCAGCTAGTCTCTCATTGGTTCTCCCTATTCCTGTTCATCTTCCGCAGAAATTGCAAACTGGGCCAAACAGGAGGTTAAAGGCGCTGACTCTCCAAGTGGGGAGAGTGTTAGTAAAGCGTATGGAATGTTACACCCGAGTACCAGGGGAGGAAAACTGAGACATATTTGAACACGTCTCCCGTTCACACGGTTGATCATACTCTGGGTTCCACATGCATGTTTTAGCTGAAGGAAGAATACCTTAAACCTGGAGAGTTGAGACCCGTGGAATGGGTACCATGCAATATGACTTCAAAGGGTCTTCATTTGCTCACCGAACCTCTCCAATCCTATCACTGCTGCGTTTATGCCCCTGTACACACGCTTGATTCTCTTTTGGAGACATAGCAATCCATAGGTTTTAAGATACTTACTAGTCAGGTACATTCTTAGGCGTTTAATATGGGGTGTTGAGTCCATTTCGTTGAGCAAGGAGTAGCTCTTGTCTATTCCATATTTGGCTTAAGGAACTTTATCTGTGCTCATTTCAATCTCTGGTTTTATGCAGCACCCCAAATCACCTTTCCCCTTAAGCAAGCATAAGTTGGTTTTCTAAATTTGAGACCCTGTTCTGTTTTGGAATTCAGTTCCTGTGTAGCCAAGTTTACATTCCGTGTATTACTGATATCTTATGATGTTTCTTTTTCTGTGTGACTTATTTCAGTTAGAATCATCATACCTGAATCCACTCATTGTGCTGCTAAGGGCCTGATGACATAGATTTCATTGCTGAGTGATACTGCATTGTACATAAGTACCACAAGTTCTGTATCCATTTTTCACTTTCTGTGATATTGAACTTGTACGGTAAACGAGGTTCTTGTAAACAGAGGCGTCCCAAACTTTGGGGTGGCTGTGTCTTTTTGATTTTAATTTTCCTAAGCTATAGGACCATAAGTGGAAGTGCCCTAGGCTCTGTTGCTTTGTTTTTTAGATGTTTCAGGAAACACCATACACTTCTCCCAAGTGTCTGTTGGCAATTTACATCCCGCCCATCAGCATAACAAGGCTCCCAGTTCTCCATGGCCTGTCCTGCCTTTCTGGATTTTACACTTTTTTCAGATGGCCCTTTTGACCGGGGGGAAGTGAGACTTCATTGTAGTGCAGATTTCCTTTGCAAGCTTGCTTGGTTGGCCAAAAAGGGCGTATGCGTCTTTTCCTGAATATATTCAGGAAAAAACGCATACGCCCTTTTTGGCCAAGTGCATCATGGTGGACGTTCTGCCTCTTTTCCTATGCTTTCAATGCAATTCCAGTCTACCTCCTGAAATCGGTTTCCTGCAATTCTGCCCCGCTTTCAAGTCCTCTTGGCAGCCTTACTTCAGTATATTTTTGGACGATAGCTGTCATTTATAACTCTGCAGGTTTGTGAATTACAGTGCCCCTGAGCTCCTTTCTTCAACTCGCTTTCTTGTGACCTGGCCGCAACACCGCAGGATGGCTTCAGGCCCTAATCTGCTTCCGGCACGGCACGCTGAGCCTTTGGTTATTTCCTCTTCCTGGTGGGAAATGAGAGTTAAATTTGCCCGTCCAGACACCTCCAGCTATTCTCTCATTGGTTCTCCCTATTCCTGTTCATCTTCCGCAGAAATTGCAAACTGGGCCAAACAGGAGGTTAAAGGCGCTGACTCTCCAAGTGGGGAGAGTGTTAGTAAAGCATCTGGAATGTTGCACCCGAGTACCAGGGAAGGAAAACTGAGACATATTTGAACACGTCTCCCGTTCACACGGTTGATCATACTCTGGGTTCCACATGCATGTTTTACCTGAAGGAAGAATTCCTTAAACCTGGAGAGTTGAGACCCGTGTAATGGGTACCATGCAATATGACTTCAAAGGGTCTTCATTTGCTCACCGAACCTCTCCAATCCTATCACTGCTGCGTTTATGCCCCTGTACACATGCTTGATTCTCTTTCGGAGACATAGCAATCCATAGGTTTTAAGATACTTACTAGTCAGGTACATTCTTAGGCGTTTAATATGGGGTGTTGAGTCCATTTCGTTGAGCAAGGAGTAGCTCTTGTCTATTCCATATTTGGCTTTAGGAACTTTATCTGTGCTCATTTCAATCTCTGGTTTTATGCAGCACCCCAACTCACCTTTACCCTTAAGCAAGCATAAGTTGCTTTTCTAAATTTGAGACCCTGTTCTGTTCTGTAATTCAGTTCCTGTGTAGCCAAGTTTACATTCCGTGTATTACTGATATCTTATGATGTTTCTTTTTCTGTGTGACTTATTTTAGTTAGCATCATCATACCTGAATCCACTCATTGTGCTGCTAAGGGCCTGATGACATAGATTTCATTGCTGAGTGATATTGTTTGTAAGTAAATACCACAACTTCTTTATCCATTTTTCACTTTCTGCGATGTTGAACTTGTACTGTAAACGAGGTTCTTGTAAACAGAGGCGTCCCAAACTTTGGGGTGGCTGTGTCTTTTTGATTTTAATTTCCCTAAGCTATAGGACCATAAGTGGAAGTGCCCTAGGCTCTGTTGCTTTGTTTTTTAGATGTTTCAGGAAACACCATACACTTCTCCCGAGTGTCTGTTGGCAATTTACATCCCGCCCATCAGCATAACAAGGCTCCCAGTTCTCCATGGCCTGTCCTGCCTTTCTGGATTTTACACTTTTTTCAGATGGCCCTTTTGACCAGGGGGAAGTGAGACTTCATTGTAGTGCAGATTTCCTTTGCAAGCTTGCTTGGTTGGCCAAAAAGTGCGTATGCGTTTTTTCCTGAATATATTCAGGAAAAAGCGCATACGCCCTTTTTGGCCTAGTGCATCATGGTGGACGTTCTGCCTCTTTTCCTATGCTTTCAATGCAATTCCAGTCTACCTCCTGAAATCGGTTTCCTGCAATTCTGCCCCACTTTCAAGTCCTCTTGGCAGCCTTACTTCAGTATATTTTTGGACGATAGCTGTCATTTATAACTCTGCAGGTTTGTGAATTACAGTGCCCCTGAGCTCCTTTCTTCAACTCGCTTTCTTGTGACCTGGCCGCAACACCGCAGGATGGCTTCAGGCCCTAATCTGGTTCCGGCACGGCACGCTAAGCCTTTGGTTATTTCCTCTTCCTTGTGGGAAATGAGAGTTAAATTTGCCCGTCCAGAGACCTCCAGCTAGTCTCTCATTGGTTCTCCCTATTCCTGTTCATCTTCCGCAGAAATTGCAAACTGGGCCAAACAGGAGGTTAAAGGGACTGACTCTCCAAGTGGGGAGAGTGTTAGTAAAGCGTCTGGAATGTTGCACCCGAGTACCAGGGTACGAAAACTGAGACATGTTTGAACACGTCTCCCGTTCACACGGTTGATCATACTCTGGGTTCCCCATGCATGTTTTAGCTGAAGGAAGAATACCTTAAACCTGGGTAGTTGAAACCCGTGGAATGGGTACCATGCAATATGACTTCAAAGGGTCTTCATTTGCTCACCGAACCTCTCCAATCCTATCACTGCTGCGTTTATGCCCCTGTACACACGCTTGATTCTCTTTTGGAGACATAGCAATCCATAGGTTTTAAGATACTTACTAGTCAGGTACATTCTTAGGCGTTTAATATGGGGTGTTGAGTCCATTTCGTTGAGCAAGGAGTAGCTCTTGTCTATTCCATATTTGGCTTAAGGAACTTTATCTGTGCTCATTTCAATCTCTGGTTTTATGCAGCACCCCAACTCACCTTTACCCTTAAGCAAGCATAAGTTGGTTTTCTAAATTTGAGACCCTGTTCTGTTCTGTAATTCAGTTCCTGTGTAGCCAAGTTTACATTCCGTGTATTAGTGATATCTTATGATGTTTCTTTTTCTGTGTGACTTATTTCAGTTAGAATCATCATACCTGAATCCACTCATTGTGCTGCTAAGGGCCTGATGACATAGATTTCATTGCTGAGTGATATTGCTTTGTAAGTAAATACCACAACTTCTTTATCCATTTTTCACTTTCTGTGATGTTGAACTTGTACTGTAAACGAGGTTCTTTTAAACAGAGGCGTCCCAAACTTTGGGGTGGCTGTGTCTTTTTGATTTTAATTTCCCTAATCTATAGGACCATAAGTGAAAGTGCCCTACGCTCTGTTGCTTTGTTTTTTAGATGTTTCAGGAAACACCATACACTTCTCCCGAGTGTCTGTTGGCAATTTACATCCCGCCCATCAGCATAACAAGGCTCCCAGTTCTCCATGGCCTGTCCTGCCTTTCTGGATTTTACACTTTTTTCAGATGGCCCTTTTGACCGGGGGAAGTGAGACTTCATTGTAGTGCAGATTTCCTTTGCAAGCTTGCTTGGTTGGCCAAAAAGGGCGTATGCGTTTTTTCCTGAATATATTCAGGAAAAAACGCATACGCCCTTTTTGGCCAAGTGCATCATTGTGGACGTTCTGCCTCTTTTCCTATGCTTTCAATGCAATTCCAGTCTACCTCCTGAAATCGGTTTCCTGCAATTCTGCCCCGCTTTCAAGTCCTCTTGGCAGCCTTACTTCAGTATATTTTTGGACGATAGCTGTCATTTATAAGTCTGCAGGTTTGTGAATTACAGTGCCCCTGAGCTCCTTTCTTCAACTCGCTTTCTTGTGACCTGGCCTCAACACCGCAGGATGGCTTCAGGCCCTAATCTGGTTCCGACACGGCACGCTGAGCCTTTGGTTATTTCCTCTTCCTGGTGGGAAATGAGAGTTAAATTTGCCCGTCCAGACACCTCCAGCTAGTCTCTCATTGGTTCTCCCTATTCCTGTTCATCTTCCGCAGAAATTGCAAACTGGGCCAAACAGGAGGTTGAAGGTGCTGACTCTCCAAGTGGGGAGAGTGTTAGTAAAGCGTATGGAATGTTACACCCGAGTACCAGGGGAGGAAAACTGAGACATATTTGAACACGTCTCCCGTTCGCACGGTTGATCATACTCTGGGTTCCACATGCATGTTTTAGCTGAAGGAAGAATACCTTAAACCTGGAGAGTTGAGACCCGTGGAATGGGTACCATGCAATATGACTTCAAAGGGTCTTCATTTGCTCACCGAACCTCTCCAATCCTATCACTGCTGCGTTTATGCCCCTGTACACACGCTTGATTCTCTTTTGGAGACATAGCAATCCATAGGTTTTAAGATACTTACTAGTCAGGTACATTCTTAGGCGTTTAATATGGGGTGTTGAGTCCATTTCGTTGAGCAAGGAGTAGCTCTTGTCTATTCCATATTTGGCTTAAGGAACTTTATCTGTGCTCATTTCAATCGCTGGTTTTATGCAGCACGCCAAATCACCTTTCCCCTTAAGGAAGCATAAGTTGGTTTTCTAAATTTGAGACCCTGTTCTGTTTTGGAATTCAGTTCCTGTGTAGCCAATTTACATTCCGTGTATTACTGATATCTTATGATGTTTCTTTTTCTGTGTGACTTATTTCAGTTAGAATCATCATACCTGAATCCACTCATTGTGCTGCTAAGGGCTGATGACATAGATTTCATTGCTGAGTGATACTGCATTGTACGTAAGTACCACAAGTTCTGTATCCATTTTTCACTTTCTGTGATATTGAACTTGTACGGTAAATGAGGTTCTTGTAAACAGAGGCGTCCCAAACTTTGGGGTGGCTGTGTCTTTTTGATTTTAATTTCCCTAAGCTATAGGACCATAAGTGGAAGTGCCCTAGGCTCTGTTGCTTTGTTTTTTAGATGTTTCAGGAAACACCATACACTTCTCCCGAGTGTCTGTTGGCAATTTACATCCCGCCCATCAGCATAACAAGGCTCCCAGTTCTCCATGGCCTGTCCTGCCTTTCTGGATTTTACACTTTTTTCAGATGGCCCTTTTGACCGGGGGGAAGTGAGACTTCATTGTAGTGCAGATTTCCTTTGCAAGCTTGCTTGGTTGGCCAAAAAGGGCGTATGCGTCTTTTCCTGAATGTATTCAGGAAAAGACGCATACGCCCTTTTTGGCCAAGTGCATCATGGTGGACGTTCTGCCTCTTTTCCTATGCTTTCAATGCAATTCCAGTCTACCTCCTGAAATCGGTTTCCTGCAATTCTGCCCCGCTTTCAAGTCCTCTTGGCAGCCTTACTTCAGTATATTTTTGGACGATAGCTGTCATTTATAACTCTGCAGGTTTGTGAATTACAGTGCCCCTGAGCTCCTTTCTTCAACTCGCTTTCTTTTGAGCTGGCCGCAACACCGCAGGATGGCTTCAGGCCCTAATCTGGTTCCGGCACGGCACGCTGAGCCTTTGGTTATTTCCTCTTCCTGGTGGGAAATGAGAGTTCAATTTGCCCGTCCAGACACCTCCAGCTAGTCTCTCATTGGTTCTCCCTATTCCTGTTCATCTTCCGCAGAAATTGCAAACTGGGCCAAACAGGAGGTTAAAGGCGCTGACTCTCCAAGTGGGGAGAGTGTTAGTAAAGCGTCTGGAATGTTGCACCCGAGTACCAGGGGAGGAAAACTGAGACATATTTGAACACGTCTCCCGTTCACATGGTTGATCATACTCTGGGTTCCACATGCATGTTTTAGCTGAAGGAAGAATACCTTAAACCTGGAGAGTTGAGACCCGTGGAATGGGTACCATGCAATATGACTTCAAAGGGTCTTCATTTGCTCACCGAACCTCTCCAATCCTATCACTGCTGCGTTTATGCCCCTGTACACACGCTTGATTCTCTTTTGGAGACATAGCAATCCATAGGTTTTAAGATACTTACTAGTCAGGTACATTCTTAGGCGTTTAATATGGGGTGTTGAGTCCATTTCGTTGAGCAAGGAGTAGCTCTTGTCTATTCCATATTTGGCTTAAGGAACTTTATCTGTGCTCATTTCAATCGCTGGTTTTATGCAGCACGCCAAATCACCTTTCCCCTTAAGGAAGCATAAGTTGGTTTTCTAAATTTGAGACCCTGTTCTGTTTTGGAATTCAGTTCCTGTGTAGCCAATTTACATTCCGTGTATTACTGATATCTTATGATGTTTCTTTTTCTGTGTGACTTATTTCAGTTAGAATCATCATACCTGAATCCACTCATTGTGCTGCTAAGGGCTGATGACATAGATTTCATTGCTGAGTGATACTGCATTGTACGTAAGTACCACAAGTTCTGTATCCATTTTTCACTTTCTGTGATATTGAACTTGTACGGTAAATGAGGTTCTTGTAAACAGAGGCGTCCCAAACTTTGGGGTGGCTGTGTCTTTTTGATTTTAATTTCCCTAAGCTATAGGACCATAAGTGGAAGTGCCCTAGGCTCTGTTGCTTTGTTTTTTAGATGTTTCAGGAAACACCATACACTTCTCCCGAGTGTCTGTTGGCAATTTACATCCCGCCCATCAGCATAACAAGGCTCCCAGTTCTCCATGGCCTGTCCTGCCTTTCTGGATTTTACACATTTTTCAGATGGCCCTTTTGACCGGGGGGAAGTGAGACTTCATTGTAGTGCAGATTTCCTTTGCAAGCTTGCTTGGTTGGCCAAAAAGGGCGTATGCGTCTTTTCCTGAATGTATTCAGGAGAAGACGCATACGCCCTTTTTGGCCAAGTGCATCATGGTGGACGTTCTGCCTCTTTTCCTATGCTTTCAATGCAATTCCAGTCTACCTCCTGAAATCGGTTTCCTGCAATTCTGCCCCGCTTTCAAGTCCTCTTGGCAGCCTTACTTCAGTATATTTTTGGACGATAGCTGTCATTTATAACTCTGCAGGTTTGTGAATTACAGTGCCCCTGAGCTCCTTTCTTCAACTCGCTTTCTTTTGAGCTGGCCGCAACACCGCAGGATGGCTTCAGGCCCTAATCTGGTTCCGGCACTGCATGCTGAGCCTTTGGTTATTTCCTCTTCCTGGTGGGAAATGAGAGTTCAATTTGCCCGTCCAGACACCTCCAGCTAGTCTCTCATTGGTTCTCCCTATTCCTGTTCATCTTCCGCAGAAATTGCAAACTGGGCCAAACAGGAGGTTAAAGGCGCTGACTCTCCAAGTGGGGAGAGTGTTAGTAAAGCGTCTGGAATGTTGCACCCGAGTACCAGGGGAGGAAAACTGAGACATATTTGAACACGTCTCCCGTTCACATGGTTGATCATACTCTGGGTTCCACATGCATGTTTTAGCTGAAGGAAGAATACCTTAAACCTGGAGAGTTGAGACCCGTGGAATGGGTACCATGCAATATGACTTCAAAGGGTCTTCATTTGCTCACCGAACCTCTCCAATCCTATCACTGCTGCTTTTATTCCCCTGTACGCACGCTTGATTCTCTTTTGGAGACATAGCAATCCATAGGTTTTAAGATACTTACTAGTCAGGTACATTCTTAGGCGTTTAATATGGGGTGTTGAGTCCATTTCGTTGAGCAAGGAGTAGCTCTTGTCTATTCCATATTTGGCTTAAGGAACTTTATCTGTGCTCATTTCAATCGCTGGTTTTATGCAGCAACCCAAATCACCTTTCCCCTTAAGCAAGCATAAGTTGGTTTTCTAAATTTGAGACCCTGTTCTGTTTTGGAATTCAGTTCCTGTGTAGCCAAGTTTACATTCCGTGTATTACTGATATCTTATGATGTTTCTTTTTCTGTGTGACTTATTTCAGTTAGAATCATCATACCTGAATCCACTCATTGTGCTGCTAAGGGCCTGATGACATAGATTTCATTGCTGAGTGATATTGCTTTGTAAGTAAATACCACAACTTCTTTATCCATTTTTCACTTTCTGCGATGTTGAACTTGTACTGTAAACGAGGTTCTTGTAAACAGAGGCGTCCCAAACTTTGGGGTGTCTGTGTCTTTTTGATTTTAATTTCCCTTATCTATAGGACCATAAGTGAAAGTGCCCTACGCTCTGTTGCTTTGTTTTTTAGATGTTTCAGGAAACACCATACACTTTTCCCGAGTGTCTGTTGGCAATTTACATCCCGCCCATCAGCATAACAAGGCTCCCAGTTCTCCATGGCCTGTCCTGCCTTTCTGGATTTTACACTTTTTTCAGATGGCCCTTTTGACCGGGGGGAAGTGAGACTTCATTGTAGTGCAGATTTCCTTTGCAAGCTTGCTTGGTTGGCCAAAAAGGGCGTATGCGTTTTTTCCTGAATATATTCAGGAAAAAACGCATACGCACTTTTTGGCCAAGTGCATCATTGTGGACGTTCTGCCTCTTTTCCTATGCTTTCAATGCAATTCCAGTCTACCTCCTGAAATCGGTTTCCTGCAATTCTGCCCCGCTTTCAAGTCCTCTTGGCAGCCTTACTTCAGTATATTTTTGGACGATAGCTGTCATTTATAACTCTGCAGGTTTGTGAATTACAGTGCCCCTGAGCTCCTTTCTTCAACTCGCTTTCTTGTGACCTGGCCGCAACACCGCAGGATGGCTTCAGGCCCTAATCCGGTTCCAGCACGGCACGCTGAGCCTTTGGTTATTTCCTCTTCCTGATGGGAAATGAGAGTTAAATTTGCCCGTCCAGACACCTCCAGCTAGTCTCTCATTGGTTCTCCCTATTCCTGTTCATCTTCCGCAGAAATTGCAAACTGGGCCAAACAGGAGGTTAAAGGCGCTGACTCTCCAAGTGGGGAGAGTGTTAGTAAAGCATATGGAATGTTACACCCGAGTACCAGGGGAGGAAAACTGAGACATATTTGAACACGTCTCCCGTTCACACGGTTGATCATACTCTGGGTTCCACATGCATGTTTTAGCTGAAGGAAGAATACCTTAAACCTGGAGAGTTGAGACCCGTGTAATGGGTACCATGCAATATGACTTCAAAGGGTCTTCATTTGCTCACCGAACCTCTCCAATCCTATCACTGCTGCGTTTATGCCCCTGTACACACGCTTGATTCTCTTTTGGAGACATAGCAATCCATAGGTTTTAAGATACTTACTAGTCAGGTACATTCTTAGGCGTTTAATATGGGGTGTTGAGTCCATTTCGTTGAGCAAGGAGTAGCTCTTGTCTATTCCATATTTGGCTTAAGGAACTTTATCTGTGCTCATTTCAATCTCTGGTTTTATGCAGCACCCCAAATCACCTTTCCCCTTAAGCAAGCATAAGTTGGTTTTCTAAATTTGAGACCCTGTTCTGTTTTGGAATTCAGTTCCTGTGTAGCCAAGTTTACATTCTGTGTATTAGTGATATCTTATGATGTTTCTTTTTCTGTGTGACTTATTTCAGTTAGAATCATCATACCTGAATCCACTCATTGTGCTGCTAAGGGCCTGATGACATAGATTTCATTGCTGAGTGATATTGCTTTGTAAGTAAATACCACAAATTCTTTATCCATTTTTCACTTTCTGCGATGTTGAACTTGTACTGTAAACGAGGTTCTTGTAAACAGAGGCGTCCCAAACTTTGGGGTGGCTGTGTCTTTTTGATTTTAATTTCCCTAATCTATAGGACCATAAGTGAAAGTGCCCTACGCTCTGTTGCTTTGTTTTTTAGATGTTTCAGGAAACACCATACACTTCTCCCAAGTGGCTGTTGGCAATTTACATCACGCCCATCAGCATAACAAGGCTCCCAGTTCTCCATGGCCTGTCCTGCCTTTCTGGATTTTACACTTTCTTCAGATGGCCCTTTTGACCGGGGGGAAGTGAGTCTTCATTGTAGTGCAGATTTCTTTGCAAGCTTGCTTGGTTGGCCAAAAAGGGCGTATGCGTTTTTTCCTGAATATATTCAGGAAAAAACGCATACGCCCTTTTTGGCCAGGTGCATCATTGTGGACGTTCTGCCTCTTTTCCTATGCTTTCAATGCAATTCCAGTCTACCTCCTGAAATCGGTTTCCTGCAATTCTGCCCCGCTTTCAAGTCCTCTTGGCAGCCTTACTTCAGTATATTTTTGGACGATAGCTGTCATTTATAAGTCTGCAGGTTTGTGAATTACAGTGCCCCTGAGCTCCTTTCTTCAACTCGCTTTCTTTTGAGCTGGCCGCAACACCGCAAGATGGCTTCAGGCCCTAATGTGTTTCCGGCACGGCACGCTGAGCCTTTGGTTATTTCCTCTTCCTGGTGGGAAATGAGAGTTAAATTTGCCCGTCTAGACACCTCCAGCTAGTCTCTCATTGGTTCTTCCTATTCCTGTTCATCTTCCGCAGAAATTGCAAACTGGGCCAAACAGGAGGTTAAAGGCGCTGACTCTCCAAGTGGGGAGAGTGTTAGTAAAGCGTCTGGAATGTTGCACCCGAGTACCAGGGGAGTAAAACTGAGACATATTTGAACACGTCTCCCATTCACACGGTTGATCATACTCTGGGATCCACATGCATGTTTTAGCTGAAGGAAGAATACCTTAAACCTGGAGAGTTGAGACCCGTGTAATGGGTACCATGTAATATGACTTCAAAGGGTCTTCATTTGCTCACCGAACCTCTCCAATCCTATCACTGCTGCATTTATGCCCCTGTACACACGCTTGATTCTCTTTTGGAGACATAGCAATCCATAGGTTTTAAGATACTTACTAGTCAGGTACATTCTTAGGCGTTTAATATTTGGTGTTGAGTCCATTTCGTTGAGCAAGGAGTAGCTCTTGTCTATTCCATATTTGGCTTAAGGAACTTTATCTGTGCTCATTTCAATCTCTGGTTTTATGCAGCACCCCAACTCACCTTTCCCCTTAAGCAAGCATAAGTTGGTTTTGTAAATTTGAGACCCTGTTCTGTTCTGTAATTCAGTTCCTGTGTAGCCAAGTTTACATTCCGTGTATTACTGATATCTTATGATGTTTCTTTTTCTGTGTGACTTATTTCAGTTAGAATCATCATACCTGAATCCACTCATTGTGCTGCTAAGGGCCTGATAACATAGATTTCATTGCTGAGTGATATTGCTTTGTAAGTAAATACCACAACTTCTTTATCAATTTTTCACTTTCTGTGATGTTGAACTTGTACTGTAAACGAGGTTCTTGTAAACAGAGGCGTCCCAAACTTTGGGGTGGCTGTGTCTTTTTGATTTTAATTTCCCTAATCTATAGGACCATAAGTGAAAGTGCCCTACGCTCTGTTGCTTTGTTTTTTAGATGTTTCAGGAAACACCATACACTTCTCCCGAGTGTCTGTTGGCAATTTACATCCCGCCCATCAGCATAACAAGGCTCCCAGTTCTCCATGGCCTGTCCTGCCTTTCTGGATTTTACACTTTTTTCAGATAGCCCTTTTGACCGGGGGGAAGTGAGACTTCATTGTAGTGCAGATTTCCTTTGCAAGCTTGCTTGGTTGGCCAAAAAGGGCGTATGCGTTTTTTCCTGAATATATTCAGGAAAAAACGCATACGCCCTTTTTGGCCAAGTGCATCATTGTGGACGTTCTGCCTCTTTTCCTATGCTTTCAATGCAATTCCAGTCTACCTCCTGAAATCGGTTTCCTGCAATTCTGCCCCGCTTTCAAGTCCTCTTGGCAGCCTTACTTCAGTATATTTTTGGACGATAGCTGTCATTTATAACTCTGCAGGTTTGTGAATTACAGTGCCCCTGAGCTCCTTTCTTCAACTCGCTTTCTTGTGACCTGGCCGCAACACCGCAGGATGGCTTCAGGCCCTAATCTGGTTCCGGCACGGCACGCTGAGCCTTTGGTTATTTCCTCTTCCTGGTGGGAAATGAGAGTTAAATTTGCCCGTCCAGACACCTCCAGCTAGTCTCTCATTGGTTCTCCCTATTCCTGTTCATCTTCCGCAGAAATTGCAAACTGGGCCAAACAGGAGGTTGAAGGCACTGACTCTCCAAGTGGGGAGAGTGATAGTAAAGCATCTGGAATGTTACACCCGAGTACCAGGGGAGGAAAACTGAGACATATTTGAACAAGTCTCCCGATCACATGGTTGATCATTCTCTAGGTTCCACATGCATGTTTTAGCTGAAGGAAGAATACCTTAAACCTGGAGAGTTGAGACCCGTGTAATGGGTACCATGCAATACGACTTCAAAGTGTCTTCATTTGCTCACCAAACCTCTCCAATCCTATCACTGCTGCATTTATGCCCCTGTACACACGCTTGATTCTCTTTTGGAGACATAGCAATCCATAGGTTTTAAGATACTTACTAGTCAGGTACATTCTTAGGCGTTTAATATGGGGTGTTGAGTCCATTTCGTTGAGCAAGGAGTAGCTCTTGTCTATTCCATATTTGGCTTAAGGAACTTTATCTGTGCTCATTTCAATCGCTGGTTTTATGCAGCACCCCAACTCACCTTTCCGCTTAAGCAAGCATAAGTTGGTTTTCTAAATTTGAGACCCTGTTCTGTTTTGGAATTCAGTTCCTGTGTAGCCAAGTTTACATTCCGTGTATTACTTATATCTTATGATGTTTCTTTTTCTGTGTGACTTATTTCAGTTAGAATCATCATACCTGAATCCACTCATTGTGCTGCTAAGGGCCTGATGATATAGATTTCATTGCTGAGTGATATTGCTTTGTAAGTAAATACCACAACTTCTTTATCCATTTTTCACTTTCTGCGATGTTGAACTTGTACTGTAAACGAGGTTCTTGTAAACAGAGGCGTCCCAAACTTTGGGGTGGCTGTGTC